>NW_018250555.1:107039-107617 GCF_001263595.1 Phalaenopsis equestris | reverse complement strand
TTGGTTTTGGTTTTGTGGCTATCCTAATAGTTTTAGTTTTCATGCAAGGTGACATCGTTGTTTAGCATGCAAGTTTGCATGTATAAAAGTACAGTATGAAAGTACAAGAATGACAACGCTGAAAATTGTAACAGCGTACCTGGCGAGTCTTCTAGTTCCACCACCTGAAACATAGAAGGCATGTTAAGGAAGTTTATATGAGACAGGGAATTAAAATTTTGATGACCTATCTAATTCTAGGTCATATCTTGATGGGTCCTTAGGAGTTTAATTAAGGATGATGTTGTCAAACAAAACATATTAAGTTTAGTAGATCTCCGATGTATCCATCAGATCTAGAGAAAGAAGCAGGTCCGCGCAACTCTCTCGCTGTCTGGTGGAAGATCCCGAGTTCTTTTAAATCTATTATGTTGCTTAATAATTCATCCTATAAAACACCCTAATGCTCAAAGAACATTGATGTATCAATTATCCCTAAGAGTAATGTAATTATCATATGTAATTTAATTTTGAAAATTATGTGGGTGAAGACCCTTAAAGAGGCAAGTTAGTGTCATTGGAACACTTAACCAAATTTT
>NW_018250555.1:96747-106821 GCF_001263595.1 Phalaenopsis equestris | reverse complement strand
ATAATTTGTCAAATTCAATTCAAATGACTTTGAAATTTTTATCCTACCTCGTTCATGGGTCAATTAAGACATTAGAGGAGAAAGTGTGATTTTTCAAAATTTAATTTATTTTATATAATTATTTTCATGCAAAAATAAGATTTTTCAAAGAGAATTCCTAACTTGACCAAGGTAAATCCTAATCCATTAAAATTTTTACTGGAGATAGACTTATACCAAAGAAGACCTTAGACCAAATTTAATGAATTTTTTAATTTTATTTGAATTTGAAGAATTATTTTAAGTTCTGGAGTATTTACTAATTATAAAATATTTTAAATAGAGAAAAATACGTTTTATATTTTTTTTAAAAATCCTCTTAAGGTCAAAGAACCTAGAGGAGAAGATTTTATATTTTCCTAAATTTTATTTATTTTATTGGAATTATTTTTAATGAAAACCCATTTTTAGCCTTTAAAAATAATTTTTTAAGCTTTAAAATTCAATATCTTTATTTAGGAAACCAGGAAAAATATTCCAATTGTTCCTAAATGCTTAGCAAAAAATTTAGAACATTTCCATGAATTTTATTATTTTTGTGATTTTTAGGGATTTTTAATTATTTAAATATTTAAAATAGGCTAAAAATTAAGTTTTTTATTTTAAATATCATTTTATTTTTAAAAAATACCCCTGATCACACAAAACTCAAAAAACCAAGTTTTATAATTTTTCAAGTTTTATTTTAATTATTGAAAATCATTTAAATGCCAAAAATGTTATTTAACTTGAAATATTAATTTAATTTATCAAATGAATTTAAAATACTTTGAAATTTTTATGGTGAGTTCTCTGGATCTTAAACAATAGTAGAGATCAAAAATCAAGTCATTTTGTAATTTTTATTTTTCAAAATTTATTATCTTAGTGATTTAGGGTTTGTAAAAATTAGGTGTATTTTGAATGACTTGGCTAGTGAGAAATTTTTCTAAGGGTTCTCTGGTCATACTAAACCTTCCAAAATTTTCTTGGATTTTTTTAAGCAACATGCTAATTTCCATGATTATTTTAAGCAAATAATGCACATAAACTTGAAAAATGTGATTTTCTATCTAGGGACCTTCTCTGACTTTGGAAAAATTAGAGAATGTTTCCCTTGATAGAGGCTACAAAATACCAAAAATCCAAGCTATGGTGATAAGTCTACATGTATGGAGAATAAAAAGATTCAAATCAATATTTAATTAATTAAAAATAAAATATGCATCGCATTGACTTGAAATTATTTTCACATTATTTTCCTCTATTCACTAAGTAAGAGGGTATTTTTATTTTATTTTTGTAATTTTACTACAACAAGATATGAAATTTTTAAGTTAGGGGTATTTAAATAAATAGGAAAAATCCCTATTTATCTATTTAAACAACGCGTGCTGACTAGGTCCTAGGCAGCTCCGAAGGCATGTGTGGCGCGCTCTGGTTGGACGCCGCCATTCATGTAATGTAACTGCTGACTCGGCCCGCGGTTTATGTTTCAAAGCGCTTTCCAGCTTGATCTCCTCCGTCCATTCGATACACGCTTGATCAAACAGCTCCCCATCATCATCCCATATAGAGTGATCACGTGACCGTCCACACTAAAACCTTAAGATCTCAGCCTAGACTCAACCAAATCACTCCGAGTTTGATTCTATGGACTCATCTAAGTGAGACGAACACATTCATACGGTCATCATGCAATTAAATTAAGCCTAATCAAATGCCTAATCAAATGGAGAAAAATGGAGAATCAAAATATGCTCAGGAGGGAGAGAAGTTTTATACCTTTGCCTGAGAAGTGAAGCTTCAATCAGAGCGTCTCGGTTCGATCACGGCCGGATTTGGGTGTTGGTCTAGAGCTATTGTAGAGACTATTTCAGAGGGGGATTTTGTGGGGCTTTGGCTTCTTTCTTGGTTGTGAAGGTGTGGGCACAAGTAATTGAAGTTTGGTGGACTGTGGAAGTGTAATAAGTTCTATCTTGGTTTTGGGCAGAGGTTTGAGCTCAAAATTAAGCTTCCACAATGGACTTCAGTGGGGGAGGAGGGTTGGATTGCGCTGAGGGGATCTCAGAGAAGCTTTTTGAGAAGTTTAGGAGGCTCTCTCTATGAAATTTTTAGCACACCTCCCATGGCTGTGGAGGTGAGTTTTTATAAAAATGGCCATGGGGTGGCTCTCAGGGCAAATGCTTGGGTGCATTGTGGTGCTTAGGTGGAGGGCAGAGGAGCTCTACAATTTGGTTTGGCTAAACTGGCCTCTAAGTTTGATTTGGGTGAAGTTCCATGGGGGTTGCTCTCGGTTTTGATCTTCTCCGGTGACGAGGCGGGCGGGCCATGGCGGGGGGAGGTGGCCAGGTGCTCAGAGAATCCAGGGGAATCTGTCAAAGCAACTTAATGATTTTAGGCTTTGTTTTAGTATGGGTATCTTAAGCATGTGCATTTTTAGGAATAAAATCCCTTAATTTGGAGGACTTTTGGTCCATGTCTGAGTTTAGGTGGTTAAATGGATTTTGGCTTAGTCTGAGGGTCTAACCAATGGCTGAGGTGGAGTTAATTTGATGACTTTGGGGTAGTTAGGCCATCTTTAATGCATGGGTTCAATGTGGGTTCAAGTGATCAAAGTTTGGGTTTGGCATAGGTTAGTCATGTCAAATGACCCAATTGATTTATCAAAACTATGTAGATGATTGTTATGATTTTTTTTTTGGTGAAGGGTTGAAGTGATTTTGAGTTCAATTGGTAGGTCAATTGGAGGGATTTTTGAAATTTGGTCAATTTGGGCATGTTGAATTAGACATGGGTCTAGGTAGGGCTAGCCTTGGGCAAAGTCCAAATTGAATGGTCCACATGATCAAGGGAGATGTTGTGAAGATTTTTCATGAAGGGATGGAGTGGTAATTTTGGGGTTAAGGCCCTCAATTTGATGAGATTTTGAGACATGGCTAATTTGGAGCAAATTTGGGGCTTTTTGGACTTAGGTTGAAATCAAATAAATTTGAGGTCTCACGAAGGCCAATTGAAGATCAATTTTTATGTATGGGGATGTTATGAAGATTCTTCAACACAATTTTTTGCCAATTGAGTGGGCTATGAGTTCAATTTGGTGGAACCAAGTCATAGGGCCAAAATTGGGTTTTTGGTTTAGCTCAAAATTGGGTTCAAATCATGGACCAATTGGGCTAGGATTTGATCTATATTGGTCATATCAAGAGTTAATTTGAGTTTAGAATTGAAATTTGGGTAAATTGAGACCAATTGGATAGATATTTTGGGGTAATTTGGCGAAAATATGGGCCTTTAAAGGGCAATTTGAGGGTTTTGATCAAAGATGGTGAAATTGGTCAAATTGGGTCATGTAATAGTTGAGAAAAATTAAATTGGGAATATTTAGGAGGTTTTGGGAATTTTTGGGATTTTTTGGAATTTTTAGAATTTTGGGCTAATGAGGGGTATTTTGGTAATTTGGCCAATTTGGGGATTTTGGGTAGTTTGGGTGTTTTCAAAGTGTTTGAAATGATTTTTGAGTCAAGTTGGGTATTCTGGCCAGATTTGGAAATTTTGGTCAAATTTGGGGTCCCAAAGTATCTAGGTAATTTGGGGGAATTTAGAGGCAAAATGGTAGGTTGGATATCTTGGTAGAGTTGGAGTGTCAACCACCATCAATAAGCCATGAACCAATGGAAACCCCATTTTTGGTCCTCTGTGTAGTGGTCTTAGCTAAACCCTAGCCCAGGGCTAGTGGGTTTAGGGAACCACCTACAGAAGTTTCCCAAAAGTATGAAGGAACCAAAGCCTAGAAGTTATGGGTTTAGGGTAATGAGTGATTGTGAGTACAAGTGATTGCAAATGGGAGCCTTAGCCCTAGACCAACACCCAGGGTCAATCCTAAGGTCCAACAGTTCTAAGGGTGACTGATCTTGAGTTTTCCCCATAGTGACCCCACCTACTAAGTGGTAGAGGTTAGGACCAATATATGAAACTTCAAGTTGAGTAGAGAATAGTTTGAAATTTCTAATGGTGAGGGTTCCATGTCTAGTTTTCTAAGAATAGTCAATAGAAAAGTCCTATAGCTAGACCCTAGGCTACTAAAGTGGAAAAACTAAACCTCAACCAAAAGTGAGGTCAACAAATGGACCCCCAATAGGTGTGGTGTGCTAGGCAAGCACACTGCGCGTATTGGTATTGACCGGTGAGATCAACAAAAACCAATGCAAACTCCTAAGTCAACAGGCCTGGAAGTATGTGTAGAGTTGTGTGTGTGATTTTTTTGTGTGTGATTTTTTTTTTTTTTGCTGGGGATATTAGCAGATGATCGTCTGATTGAAATCAAGGAGTAGAGGCTCTCGTTGGGGATCAAAGAGTGAACTTTGAGTCAATTTTGAGTTATGAAATTTCAGGTTTTTATAAAGGATGGGAATCAGTGTGTAGGTGACGACTTCGAAGATTGAGAGTAGGATGCCACGGTGGGGGTCTTATTCCTGTCTCGAAAAGTGTGAGTAGAGAATTGGACGCCGTAGAGGGGACTTACACCAATATCAAAGAGGTTGGTAGAGAATTGGATGTCGTGGAGGGGACTTACACCAATCTCGAAAGGTGTTGAGAATAGGATGCGATGTCCCATAAAGGGTAGTCTTACTCCTATCTCAAAGATGTAGGTAGAGAATTGGAATCCGTGGAGGGGCCTTACACCAATCTCGAAAGGTGTTGAGAATAGGATGTGATGTTCCATAAAGGTGAGTCTTACTCCTATCTCAAAAATGTAGGTAGAGAATTGGAAGCCGTGGAGGGTCCTTACACCAATCTCGAAAGGTGTTGAGAATAAAATGCGATGTTCCATAAAGGGGAGTCATACTCTTATCTCGAAGATGTACGAAGAGAATTGGAAGCCGTGAAGGGGACTTACACCAATCTTAAAAGGTGTTGAGAATAGGATGCGATGTTCCATAAAGGGGAGTCTTACTCCTATCTCGAAGATGTAGGTAGAGTATTGGAAGCCTTGGAGGGGCCTTACACCAATCTCGAAAGGTGTTGAGAATAGGATGTGATGTTCTATAATGAGGAGTCTTACTCCTATCTCGAAGATGTAAGTAGAGAATTGGAAGCCGTATAGGGGCCTTACACCAATCTTGAAAGGTGTTGAGAATAGGATGTGATGTTCCATAAAGGGGAGTCTTATTCTTATCTCAAAGATGTAGGTAGAGAATTGGAAGCCGTGGAGGGGCCTTACACCAATCTCAAAAGGTGTTGAAAATATGATGCGATGTTCCATAAAGGGTAGTCTTACTCCTATCTCGAAGATGTAGGTAGAGAATTGGAAGTCGTGGAGGGGCCTTACACCAATCTCGAAAGGTGTGAGAATAGGATGCGATGTTCCATAAAAGGAAGTCTTACTCCTATCTTGAAGATGTAGGTAGAGAATGGGAAGCTGTGGAGGGGCCTTACACCAATCCTCGGATATGGGGAGTCAAAATTTGGGTACTGACCTCAAGAGTCACATGTGTAGAGAGTTGGTGATGTTGAATTTGCAGAAATGTGTCATGTGAAAATCTTGATTTTGTTGAAGAAGATTTGTAGATTTTTGTGGGGTTTTGTGCATAATGTGAAATTTCGCGGGGATGTGAAGAGAGTTAATGCAGATAACGATGGTTGTGCTGCGCGTACAAAGAGTAAGAAACTCTGAAACTGAGAGAATCCACTCAACAGATTCATTTTCCTTTCTTATTATTTTTGTCACATTTAATTTATTTAGAATACGTCTTCTAAAATTTTAATTTTAGTTGGTTGATTTTCAAAAGAAATTTGTTTTGTTGTTGTTTCTTCATTGGTGATTATTTTTATTTAAATTTTTTTTATTGTTAAAGATTTGTTGTTTCGTTCTTTGTTCATTGAAATTTTGAACCAACGCGTGGTTCGTGGCTTTCATCCATTGCATAAAAAGGCAACTCACAAAAAGGCACATTTATGAGAGAAAATTTCCATTAATCTGCTTCAATAAAGATGTTACAGATTGAACATAGGCTGACGCCTAAAAAGGTACAATATATAGTCCACGTTGAAGTACATCCAGATCATCTCATGCCATGAATACATTATAGGTTGAATATATTAGATACATATCATGTCGCTATATATAAAGTAAACCCTTTGACCATCTGTACCAGGTATGACGAGCTCTTGATCAAGCAGACCTTCTAAGTCATGCTCCAGGATAAGAGTTCAGGATAAGAGTTCCCTTTGCATGCCCTTTGCATGTATTTAGAGGTGCAACCCTCTCATAGCTCGTACGGAAATAGCTCTTCCAGTTTCAGATCCGGCTGGAATTCATATGGTTTTTTGCTGTCATCCATCCTGCGGAAAGTCACAGACACCCTACGGTGTTGTACCCCTGGAATGTAATGTTTTGGCGACGTCTGCACCGTTGCCTTTAAGAACAAGCACTGAACCGACTGGTAGAGGAATCTCCACAGAACCACTGAACTCACCAGGGCAAACGATATCAATTTCTTTTCCAAATAAAATATTGCTCTTGCTAAAAAATGAGACCATGCAGAAGGGTCTTACAAAATCAACATGATCAATGTGTGGAGGAATGCAATCACCCTCTTCGTAGATGTTGATAATACAACTATTTGGAATGCTTTGGACAACTATTTGGAATGCAGGTAGCAGGAAGAATACTCCATTTGACCATTCTTTTGATCATCCACTTTATCATTAACGGTACTGGATCTACTTGGTCGTGTCTGAGGATCCCAGGCAGATTCCCCTGTCTGTCATTTGTGAATTTATCACAGTAGCCGCACTGAATGGTGATTCTCCCTTTTCCTCTCATCCATTTCTTCGGCTCAGAGTATGTTCTTTCCATGAGAAGGCCTGCTCGGCCTATATCTCTTAAATCAAAGATGCAGTCCAGTATGCTTCTTTCGTCACTCTCGGAGAAGACCCTGGTATACAGCTCCAGGCCTTCCAGTATGTTGACGAATTTTCCTTGAACTTCTTCATAAAATTCAAATTCTCTTTTTTTTACGTTACTTATCTTGTAGTGCTCCATCGTACTAGGGATGGGTAGCTGTTGCAGGCGTTCCTCCCTTCGAGCATTGGCAGGAACCCAAACTGGCGCTGGTTGATCAGGAATATGAGACTGGCATCTAGCGAGATGTACGACCCTGGGCTCCATGGTACATACTGATCTGTCCCCAGTGGGACGTATGGCTCATCCACCATAAAATCTGAAGTTTAAGACCCATCAGTGTTTGAGGTGTACTCTTCCAATGTACTAAAATGCTGTGAATGTAGAACATTGCAATCCAGGAATTCTACAAATGCACCTGTGACTGATGTCCCGACAGGTATTTCAACGTTGCATGTCGGGCAACCCTTGCACAAAACGTCTGAAACTGAAAGTGTGTCTGACTCTGTCACAAATCTTGGTTCTTCATCCATGGTGGGTAGACTAGCAGAAGTTTCTTTCAGGTCTGGATCATAAATATGCCCCTCAGGAATAAGGGTGAGCAAGTGGTTCGTCTCTCTCTCACGTCTGCATTCTTTTTGTAGAAAAGCTCTCTTCTTCTTGCGGCTAGCATTCCTTCGTTGCGTCCTGCGAAGCGAAGTACTTGGCAGGTGGTCGTTCGTTATTGGCGGCTACTAGGCCTCCAGCTAATGTAACTAGCATGTAGGGCAGACGGCTGGGCTTGCTCTATTATCATGTTCTTGCCTTTGTGTGATACATTATCTTTAGCAGTCACCCTCAGCAGTGAAGGCAATCCCTCTTTCTCTTTGCAGCAGACTACATCCATGAGAGGACCTTGGTAGTCCATGTCAACCTGGTTAAAATTCATGTTGAAATCTATGGCACCGCTCTGCGGCGCCATCTCCTCATTTAGTGTGAGGCTCCAGCCATCCTTGAAAGCAAAGAACAACCTCTGTCCCGACATTTTTCTGCAGACGACAAGAAAAATGTCAGTGGGCCGAAACTTATCACGAACAAGAACAAAACAAAGTATTTATTAAAGTAAATTTTAGTTTGTTTTGGTGAAATGAATTGTTTATTTTATGTATGAGTTTTGTCTAATTTAGTAGAATATTAAGTTCAAAAGGAAGAAAGGAGAAAATTCAAGTTTAAAATTTCTTTCTCAAAATTTTCATTATATTGAGGTTAATTACAAAATTTGGACCCGCTCATAGACATTTGGCCACATAGATAACCCCAAAACAATCAAACTTTCGAAGTTTCAAAGCAAGTAGAGGCAAGCAGCGTTAGGTTGCGTAATAGGTTTTCAGATATCATCCATTTATTGGTAACATGGGTCTTTCGCCCTGGAAGTCCACTAACTGGTAGGCTCCTCCTGTGTAGACCTTTTCAATGACAAATGGTCCCTCCCAAGTCGGCTTGAATTTTCCACCTAGTTTGCTATGTGCAAGAATAGACCTTTTGAGCACAAGTACGAGGTCACCAACTTTGAATGTCCTTGGGCGGACCAATTTATCATGGGCTTGTACCATCTTCGCCTGGTAAAGCTCCAAGTGTTGTTGTGCTTCTAATCGTTTTCCCTTGAGACTTTCCAATTCTTCAAGTCTGAGCTTTGCACTTTCTTCTATTATGATTTGGTTGGCGATGATGACTCTGAGAGACATTCTCGGCTCCGTACACGAGCATATAGGGTGTACACTGAGTGGGAGTTCTAAAAGTCGTCCGGTAGGCCCACAAGGCTTCTAATAGTTTTTTGTTCCAATCCCTTTTGTTTTCATGCAGTGTTTTTTTGAAAATATTTACCAGTGTTTTGTTAAAAGCCTCAGCCAGACCATTTGCTCTGGGATAGTAAATCGTAGAGTATCTCCAATATATCCCTTGTCTTTTGAAGAAATTATTGATCTTTGTGCTTCTGAAAGCTGTACCATTGTTAGAAATTATTCTTTGTTGTACTCTGAAACGATAGACGATTTGGCTTTTGAATAATTGAAGGATGTGTTGTGTCGTAACCTCACGTAACGGTACTACCTCTACCCATTTAGAGAAGTAATCTGTAGCGGCAAGTATAAACCTGTGTCCTTTGGAAGATAGAGGGTCTATCGGAGCTATTATGTTCGTGCCCCAACACTCGAATGGCCACGAGGCAACAATTGGGTGTAGCACATTCGAAGGCTGGTGTAAGACCACCCTATGCACTTGGCATTGGTGACATCTTCTGACTGTATCCATACAATCAGACATCATTGCTGCCCAATAATATCCGAGTCTTTTGATCTTCATTCTCATTTTTGGCCCTAACTGGCGGGTGCCACACAATCTGACATATAATTCATTGACAATATTTTATCCTTCAGCTTTTCTTAGGCATCGTAGCCACCTACTCAAAAGCCACATCTACATCTAGTCGAATGATCTTCTGTAGAGAACGTTTCCCATCAGGGCGTAAGACATGGCCCTCCTTGTGATGTGGTGCGCCTCAGACTTGCTTCTAGCAGCTTTCCAATATGCAAATATTCTATTTATGGCTTTCGCCAAATCTTGGTGTTGTCTTCCAATTTATTTAATGTCATTTACTTAGCAAGTTTTGCTAGAGCATCGGCATGGGCATTATCTCCCTTAGGAATCCGGTAGAAATTCACATCAGGAATCTACTCCAGGAGCTTCATCGTGTACTGATGGTATTCTGCTAATATTGGCTTCAAAATTTTGTATTGTCTGGCGACCTGCTGGATGATGAGTTGGGAGTCGCTATAGATGGCAATGTTTAGATTTTCATTTCCAACCCGGTGATTAAGGCTTCATATTCTGCTTCATTTTTAGTGCACGGCTCTGTCAGGTGGTATGAGAACCTCAACATACCCTTGTCTGGTGTGATAAAGATTAAACCAATCCCTGCTTTGCCTGGTATAATTGTGCCTGATCCTTTGTCTTTTTTGGCTGACGAAGCACCGTCGAAGTACATTTCCCAACGTTGCGCACTGGGGAATTCCATTTATAGTATTTGCTCGTCTGGTAACTCGTCATTGAGAGAGGATCCAGCTGGCAGTGGGTGTGCAGCGAGAAAGTCTGCTAGTATCTGTCCCTTGATA
>NW_018250555.1:93208-96667 GCF_001263595.1 Phalaenopsis equestris | reverse complement strand
CCTGGGATAGGGGCTGCCAAGACAGGAGGTGTCATTAAATATTATTTAACGTCCTCAAAGGCCCGCTGGCATTTCTCTTCGCAAATAAATTTGGCGTCCTTTTTAATTAATGCTGAGAAAGGCTGACACCTACCTGAGAGATTAGAAATAAAGCGTCTCAGATATGCTAACTTCCCCTTGAAAGAATGTAGTTGTTTCAAGGTTTTAGGAGGTGGCATTTCTAAGATAGCTTTAATTTTATCCGGGTCGATCTCGATACCCCGATGAAGGACAACGAATCCCAGAAATTTCACGGAGGTAACGCCAAATGCACACTTTAAGGGGTTTATTTTAAGGTCATATCGTCGTAACCGTTCAAACACGATCCTTAAATCGTACAAATGGTCTATTTTTTGTTTACTTTTGATGACCAAATCATCTACGTAGCATTCTACTTTGTTATTAATGAGGTAGTCAAAAATCTTCGTCATTGCACGCTGATATGTTGCTCCGGCGTTCCGGCGCTCCGGCGTTCTTTAGGTCGAACGACATCATTGTGTAGCAGAAAATTTCAATCGGTGTTCTGAAGGCTGTAAGTGCTGCATCCTCTGGATCCATCTTAATTTGGTTGTATCCCGATGATCCGTCCATGAAAGATAAAATTTCATGTTTTGAAGCAACATCCACCATCATCTCTGGTATGGGTAGTGGAAACTCGTCTTTTGGACATGCCTTGTTCAAATCTATGAAGTCAACATAAACACGGGTCTGTCCATTTTTCTTCTTAACAGGTAAAATATTAGCCAATCATATGGGGTACTGCTCTTCTTTCACAAAGTTGGCATCAATTAATTTCTTCACCTCGGCGATAACTTGTTGTTCTATGTTGAGGCGCATTCTCCTAAGAGCTTGTTTTACTAAGGTTATATTCTTGTCCACCTCGAGTTTATGGACTGCAACTTCTGCAGATAATCCTGGCATTTCATCGTAGCTCCATGCGAAGCAATCTTTGAATTATGTTAATAGTTTGATGTTTGATCAATTCTCTTCATCATTGAGTCGAGAACTTATAAATGTAGGTCGGGGTCGTTCTTCAGTCCCAAGGTTAATCTCTTTCAATTCATCAACAGTAGATTTAATTTCTTCCTCAAATTTTGGGGGAGCATCTTCTATTGGTTGATCAATAGAGTCATCCTCTATGTCGAGGCAATCCTTTTCTGACTCACCAGTAACAACCATGCAAAATTCAGAATCATCCACTGGTCCGACTGTACCAAATCTGAGACCCTCTTTTGAATTTGGAGTTCAACTTTTACCATTCCATAATTTATCAAAAAGTTGAAATTTATCTTTGGGCATTTGTTTTGGTAAGTGTCCCTGTTGAATTAACTTTTGAACAGAAGGCGATAAGTAACCAAAAGGAAATTCCATTAATTCATTAGAATCATCATCCAAATTTACATGTTTTTCAAGTTTAGTAGAGGTAGAAGCACGATAAAATTTGATCGGCTTTGTACCAACACTGTGGATTTCCTTTACCTCTAAACTCTCGACCTTTTGAGAAAAAAATTGGAGTAAGGGTCATAACATTCACATAGTGGTTTATCCGATCATACATTGTTTCATATTCATTTTCTTTTGTATCTTTTAAGGATATCTCATACTGAGGTCTTTTCCATCTTGTCATCATTATCTCGTCTTCAGAACTGTCTTCATTACCAATGTTGATAGTTGGCCTAGTGCATTCAACAATTAAAGTGATCCTTCCTCGTCCACATCCCCAGTCTCGACCTTAGGTGCACGAACTAAAAGAACTTTCACCAACTCGTTGTAAGGGAGTGGTGGAAGATTGTTGAAACAGAGTGCAATGAACTCCTCTTTGTAATTCTTATGAATCTTCAACTTTGTTTGTGATAACTTCATGAGAAAATACAGTCTTCTTTGGAGGCACGTAGTAGGCAGCATCTAGGCAGCATCTTTATGGATACCGCAGCATCTTTATGGATACCAACTTCATGCACAGAAAATGGTTGTAAGTCTCCTTTGATGCAATTTTCTTGACCATCTTTGCGGTATTTGATGCACTGGTGTTGAGTTGATGGAACCATATTGTGCTCATGAATCCATGGTCGACCCAGTAGAGCAGTAAAAGAGGTCTCAGCATTGATGATATGAAATTTACAGATTGTCACGAGTTCTCCAACCTTCATAAGTAATGTAATTGATCTGAGGGCTCTTTCTCCCTTTTGGTTGAATCCTTTTAACATCATCTTGTCGACCGTAAGCTCTTGAGCTTCAATATCAAAATAGGCCAATGTTCGTAGGCTCATCAAGTTAAGAGATGCTCCAGGATCTACTAAGACTCTGGACAACACAAATCTGCCGATGTTGACGGAGATGTAGAGCGGACGATTGTGGTCGGCGGTACCAAGTCTTCATCTGTGAAGGAAGGTTACCCCAGGCTCTTCTTTCAACGAACAAACTTCATCTGAGGATGTGTTGGCCAACTGAGCTAAGCAAATTTTTGGTCAAGAAAAGTTGTAACCAGAAACTCTCTCATCTCCTTTGATAGGATCAGAGCGTCGTAGATGCTTAATCAGGCCATCAACTTCCTAAGATGAGCTAGCACGTTGTAGTCTACTTTGTATGAGCCTCTGATTTTATCTTAATTATGTGGTTCTTCCACTGGTGGAGGTGGGGGTATCTCTTCTTGTGTCATTATTTGCTTTCCTCTATTTGTTGGAGCTGTCCTTGGTGGTAACACTTTTTTTGCTCCTTAAGTTAACTTCTGTGATTTCTTCTTCTTGAGATATCATTGTTGAATCTTTCGGCGTCTTTTCCTCTTCATCAAAAAGATCTAAGTTGATGGTAAGCGGTGTACCGTGATGCTCAAGGATTGGTTCCTCGTTATCGGTGCTATCGTAAGCAGTGTCATTGATGTCTTCTTTGGACTTGACAACCAGTTCATCAGACTCAGGTACGATTTGTGGATCATTTGGGGATCGAGATCGAAACTAGATTGGGCATGATCAATTACGTTATCACTAGAAATAGTTAAAACGTAGCCAAAATCACAATCATTATATTCATAAGACCTAGAGGGACAAAAAGATAATCATACAAAGTTAAGGGTTCGAGGATTTTCTTCCCCGAATCCGAGACAACCAATCTAGTAGAGGCAACCCATATCCCACCCCCCATGCTATCAATCTTTGTAGTGAGGCATCTCTTCTTCTTCTTTGTCCTTGACAATGATGGATCTTTTGACAAAACCTCCATCTCGAGCTTGGTATGCTGCGGACTCTGTATGGAGGCTTGTTTTGATGCAGACTGGATCTTGTTCAGTATTTTCTTGGATGATCTGCTCCAGACCTCATTCCATTCTTCTTTGGTATTTGTAGAATCTTGTTTCAATGAATCTTTTATTTCATTAAGGATCCTCTTGAGTTCATCCCAAGTTGTACTCCATCCATCTGTTCC
>NW_018250555.1:92461-93083 GCF_001263595.1 Phalaenopsis equestris | reverse complement strand
TCTTTAAAGATGAAGCATTTTTCTATAGTGTGCTCCAGCAACCGGTGGTATGGGCAATAATTTTGTTCATTCTTCCTATCCACCTCTTCGGGCTTCTTTGGATCTGGTAGTTTGAATTCTGGCTTCTTCATCAGACTTCTGAATATCTTAGGTATAGCTTCATCTTTGAAAGAATACACCGTCTTACGTCGCTCTGACAAGGACAGTTTCTTATCCCCTGTTCGAGGTGATCCCTCTTGAGGCGGTCGCTAGTTCGATTGATTATTTTGTTTCTGAGAGTATTGTGATGAAGGCTGGCGATGCTCTTCTGCATATATTTTTTATCGATTGTTTTCCTTTGTCGATGGTCGCCACTACTCCTGATTTATTTTCGAACACTCTGGTCACCTTAGCCTTTTCGTGTGGCTGTGCTTAATCTCCATGTGCTTTTTTTTTTAACACTGCTAGCTTTACTGAGTAGCTTCTCGAAGGACTTGATGGAGTGTCCCTTAAGCACGAAAGCTACTGGCCCATGATTTCTCTTGAGTAGAATTTCAATCGCAAATTGTTCCTGTAGCTGAGGTTTACATTTCATGCTAAGGTTTCTCCACCTCAAAATATAGTCTACAAAATATAGTCTACC
>NW_018250555.1:91737-92380 GCF_001263595.1 Phalaenopsis equestris | reverse complement strand
ACAAAAAGTTTCACAAAAAGTTGTTCCAATTTAGAAAATGTTTTAACCGACCCATTGGGTAAGTCAGCATAGCAGTAGCAATTCTTTCTTGACAAGCTACTGACAAACTGCTGGAAGAGTAGAGCTTCATTATTTCTCGTGTTGCCACAGCTGGCTCGGAAATGTGTTATATGCTGTTCGGGATTTCCAGTCCCATCAAATATCTTTAATTTTGGAGCCACAAAACCCTTGGGGAAAGGCACGACATTGAATTCCTCTGGGTCAGGTCTACCCTTTAGAGCCAATGCACCCCCCTTAGATTGGGTTAAGGCGTCCCGCACTTGTTCAACCATTTGCTTGAATTCCTTTTCTGGCATGGACCCTGATGGAGAATCCTTTCTATGTTGCTCATCTCTGTTTGCCCTAGCAACCTCTCTCCTTTCATCTGTGATGTGTATGATTTCTGGCTGATTGATCTCTGGAGAAGCCAATTGCGGTACTTGGGATTGATCTTGAATAGTGGCCATAGCGATCATGGTTGTGGTCTTCTTTTCTATTCTTTTCTCCAGTAGACTAACTTGCTCATCCCTTAGGAGGACAGCCCTACGCAGTTCATCTACGGCGTTCTCTTTGGTGTGAGGTTGAGCCTCGCGCGTAGATGTGG
>NW_018250555.1:90195-91654 GCF_001263595.1 Phalaenopsis equestris | reverse complement strand
GAAACTCCATGCTCTCGAGCTAACTCAAAAATCTCGATCCTGAGTTTCTCAACTTTCTCTTCAATTATTGATTCCTTGATTGCTTTACGATCTGAAGGACCCTGATGGACCTCCTCTTCTTGTTCCTCCATCTCGCTGGCTATTGTTGCAACAATAACAGATATCTCAGACCCTAGTTTCATTTCCTGTCCCACAGGCTCACTAGACTGTATCGGTGTGGCGACCTTGGGTACCCATACCTTTTTCTTTTTCAACGATGATGTCTCAGGATGGAGCGTCTTAGTATAAACAACGGTATGTTGAGGGAAATTATGCTCCCCATGATGTAGACTGGCTACAGTGCCACGTAATCGTCTTGTCTTTGCCTTTGAGATTGTAGGAATATCTCCATAATGGGTGACGGGTAAGATTTTTAGATCCGGTCTTGACTTAATCGCTCGACGACCTGTGGTCCTGTGGCAGTGTAATCAGTAGTAATCAGTGGGGTATCAACTCTTTTACCTAAACGGAACCAAATGGGGATGCGAGTAGGTGGCACTCCAGTTGTCATGTGGGACTGTTTGGTGGATTTGGCGCCCTTCAGAATTTCCTTCTTCATGCGAGGCGAAATTTCATCTCCCACTAGTTTAAGCAACTCACTAACTGAACATCATTCTTTGGTAGCAAGCCTTTTGAAAACTGCACGAACTCGAGTGATAGGAGTGAACTTCTTACTCTCCTCACCATGTCCATGAAGTGCTGGTAATGTGGCAGCGATTCTTCAGATACTCTCATATCCATCGGTATCCGTCAGAGGATGGAATCTACTCCCTCGTAGCAGTGGATAAATTTTGTAACACTTCTTCATCTTGACGAGGCTCCTCCTCAACAGGTGTCTTCTTGGGGGCCTGGGCTTTAGTGGCCCTCCGAACTTTTCTATTACGATTCCTTCTTTGAGTTTGGGTCAGCGGTACAGTCCTTGAGCTTGATTCAATTTCAAACACAGGTGGTGGGACAATTAATCCCTCAGTCAGATCTTCAATAATCATTACTTCTTTCCCCTTAGCAGCAGCGTGGCTAGCAAGTTTGGCTGGTGCTGTGATTGCACTAGTTTTAGACTTCTTGCAGGCAGGGAAGTCTTGAAGGCAGTTTAAACTGAATTCTGCAAATGGTTCTTGTATTTCCGGAGTGGCAGTCTTCATTACTACAAACGGGGCTTTCTCGAAGATAACCTCGAGATCTTCAAATCCAGCTCCAAATTTGATGGTAGGAGCGAGGTTGCGGGCTTCGTCACTCATTGGTAGGTTGCAGGAAAAGGTCAGCCTTGGGTAAGCCATTGCAGGAGGCTTTAAAATAGAAAGTTTTGGGGTTAGCTATATGGCCAAAAACCTCGTAATTTTTAGTGCAAGCACTGAAAGTAGAGGTTGATCTGTAGACCGGGCGGGTCTTAATTTATGGGTATTTTAAAATCTTTTTTTAA
>NW_018250555.1:89441-90060 GCF_001263595.1 Phalaenopsis equestris | reverse complement strand
ATTCCACGACACACCTATTGGGGGTCCGACCCCACATGAAAATTTAAAGTCCTTAATGGCCTTCTGAACCCCTCTGTTCAAAGATGGTTGACCAGCTAGTCCTGAAGTCCAAGGAGTTAACCGTACTTTCCCAAGACATAAATGGGTAAATAATGTCGACGGAAGAAGGGTAATTTGGTCCAAGAAGGACATGGACACATTACCGATGTGTGAAGATAATAATTTTTGATTTGTATGGAGAGAAAAGTTTGTCCCCAGCGGAGTCGCCAGAAGCTGTCGACACTATTTTTGGTTGGAGTTGCCCGTAAGAAGCTATCGGTCACCAAAATCAAAATCCCGTCGCCCACTTCGGAAGGACGTTTATATTTAGTTTAGAAAAATATGAAATAAAACTGACCCCATATTTTTCATAGTTTAAATGAAAGAGCGTTGTACCTCAAATCATGTATCTATCCCAAGGGATAAACACAAGACTTGAGGATGAGGCTCGATCAAATAAACGAAGGAATATATGACATCTGTTTGGTCTGCGAAACCTTTATATTTGCAGACAAGTTCCCCTATTTAATATAAAGTATTAAATAAGGTTTATATTAAGCTGGGTTCGGACATGCTTCCT
>NW_018250555.1:67436-89415 GCF_001263595.1 Phalaenopsis equestris | reverse complement strand
ACTAAGAAGTGTGAAGGGGGATTGGTTCAAATTTGGAACATTTTGTTGTAGAGTCCAAAGGAGGAAGAACTTGTGGATGTCATGGATCCGGAGGAGAACTTCGGTGACTTCCCAAGCCGTTCTATTGTTTTGCTTCTTTTCTTAGGAGAAATATTTAGGTGTTTCATCCTGCCAATTATATTAGTTAGGGCTTACATTAGTGTGAAACTACCACACAAATAACCTGGAAGATATGAGGATTTAGGTCGTGACAAACGACAACCTCGGAATCCTAAGATGAGTTAGGGCTTATATTCTATAGCAGTGTTGTACAAAGGCCTAAAGATAAGATGAGGATTTTTGTTGCATACGCAAGCAATCTCAAAGTATTATGACTTTGTTGTTTATGTCTAAGGAAGGAAGATTGGTTTAGCTGGGGAAGACAGGTTTTGCTGTTGAAGATGGTCGTGCTGCCCACCATGCTAGCTCCAATCTCCTCACCGCGACGAGTTTGAGTTTTCTAGTGTGTCAAGTTATAATGTCAAATCAGGTGGCCTTATGGTTTGAAGTTCTTTAAATTTTATGGGGGCATGTTAAAGTTGATTAGAGCGACACAGGTTAGAATCCTACGGTTCCCTCGTTCCGGCACCACTATTTACTATTGGATTCACTTAGTCCAAATGAACTTACTAAACTCAACTTAATGAGTTCCATAATATCATTTAGACCATGGGAAGCCTCGTTAGCAACTGTAGGTTACATCCTCTTAGGAATTTGAGGGGTTTTGAGTTCAATTGGTAAGTCAATTTTAGGGATTTTTGAAATTTGGTCAATTTGGGATTGTTGGGTTAGACATGGGTCTGGATTGGGATATCCTTGGGCTAAGTCCAAATTGAATGGTCTAAATTATCAAGGGATATGTTGTGAAGATTTTTTATGAACTGATGGAGTGGAAATTTTTGGGTTAAGGCCCTCAATTTGGTGAGATATTGAGACATGACAACTTGGGGTAAATTTGGGCCTTTTTGGACTTAGGTTGAAATCAAATTAATTTGAGGTCTCACCAAGGCTAATTTAAGGTCAATTTTAATGTATGTGGATGTTATGAAGATTCTTCAACACAAATTGTGGCCAATTTAGTGGGCTATGGGTTCAATTTGGTGGAACCAAGTCATAGGGCCAAAATTGGGTTTTTAGTTTAGCTCAAAAATAGGCTCAAATCATGGACCAATTGAGCTAGGATTTGGTTTTTATTTGTCATACCAAGAGTGAATTTCAGTTTGGAATTGAAATTGGGGTAAATTGAGACCAATTGGATGGACATTTGGGGTAATTTGGGGAAACTATGGGCCTTTAAAGGGCAATTTGGGGGTTTTGATCAAAGGTTATCCAATTGGCCAAATTAGGTCATGTGATAGTTGAGAAAAATGAAATTATGAATATTTGGGAGGTTTTGGGAATTTTTGGGATTTTTTGGAATTTTTGGAATTTTGGGCTAAAGAGGGGTATTTTGGTAATTTGGCCAATTTGGGGATTTTGGGTAGTTTGGGTGTTTTCAAAGTGTTTGAAATGATTTTTGAGTCAAGTTGGGTATTTTTGTTAGATTTGGAAATTTTGGTCAAATTTGGGGTCTCAAAGTATCTAGGTAATTTCGGGGAATTTAGGGGCAAAAGGGTAGGTTGGGTATCTTGGTAGAGTTGGAGTGCCAACCACCATCAATAAGCCATGGACCAATGGAAACCCCATTTTGGGTCCTTTGTGTAGTGGTCTTAGCCAAACCTTAGCCCAGGGCTAGTGAGTAGCTAGAGAGTATAGGGAACCACCTACAGGAGTCTTCCAAAAGTATCAAAGAACCAATGCCTAGAAGTTCTGGGTTTAGGGTAATGAGTGATTGTGAGCACAAGTGATTGCAAGTGAGAGTCTTAGCCCTAGGCCAATACCCAGGGTCAATCCTAAGGTCTAGCAGTCCTAAGGGTGACTCATCTTGAGTTTTCCCTATAGTTATCACACCTACTAAGTATTTAGAGGTTCAGACCAGCATGTGGAACCTCAAGTTGAGTAGAGAACAGTTTGGAATTTCTAGTGGTGAGGGTGCCTTTTCTAGTTTTCAGTCAATAGGAAAGTTCTATGGCTAGACCTTAGGCTACTAAAGAGAAAAAACTAAACCTCAACCAAAAGTGAGGTCAACATAAGCCTCAGGTAACTCTTCCTAGTAATGTTGAAATTAAGCCTAATGACTAGAACAAAGAACAAATTAAGGTCGACCTACTAAGAAGTAGAAGAGAATTGGAGACTAAAGTTCAAGAAGAGTTTGAAGTTGAAGAAGAACGGAAATAAATTGAAAAGCCTGAGGAAAATATTCCTCAAGACTTGGAGAACCCTATTTCTCTAATGAATATCACTTTAAGACAACCACCACCTTCATTCCCTTAGAGACTTAGACAACAAAAGTTGGATAAATAATTTTCAAAGATTCTTAAAATTTTTAAGAAGCAAATCATTCGTTGAAGTTCTAGAAAAAATGTCAAGCTATCTAAAGTTTATGAAGTATATTTTAAATAC
The DNA here is from genome assembly GCF_001263595.1 of Phalaenopsis equestris. Classification (NCBI taxonomy): domain Eukaryota; kingdom Viridiplantae; phylum Streptophyta; class Magnoliopsida; order Asparagales; family Orchidaceae; genus Phalaenopsis; species Phalaenopsis equestris. The sequence continues at coordinate 86,874 of NW_018250555.1, read as the reverse complement.
GAAAAGGAAGTTTACCGATAATGTGTTGTTGCACTTAGTGAGGGGTGTAGCGCTATAATTTTGAAAAAAAGCTTCCTGAAAAACTTAAAGATCCTGGTAGCTTTACTATTCTTTGTGCAATAAGGGAGAGATTTATTGGGAGAGCTCAATGTGATTTGGGAGCCAGTATTAACCTTATGCCTCTATCTTTTTTTATAAGGTTAAGCATATAAGAGATTTCTCCCACTAGTGCAACCCTTCAGTTAGTTGATCGTTCGATCAAATATCCAAAAGGAGTTGTAGAACATGTATTGGTAAAAGTAGATAAATTTATCTTCCCTGTGGATTTCATTGTGTTAGATATGGAGAAAGATAAAAAAATTCTAATCATTTTAGGGAGACCTTTTCTCACCATTGGAAGAGCTAGGATAGATGCACAAAAGGTGAGTAAACCATGCGACTCAATGACCAGGAAGTTACATTTAATATATCAAAATCAATGAAGTATCTAGCTAAAGGAAAGGATGATGAGTGCTTCATAATGGAGATTAGCAATTATTTAAGTAACAAACATTTCAGAGAAACCTATGAAGAGAAAATTGGACATGAAGATTTGGAGCATGAAGTTGATGCTAAGTTGCAAGATAAATCAATTGAAATAAGTAATGATGATTTAAATTATATTCAAGAAAGTTTTGAGTTGTTGGAAATTACCAAAAATATTAGGAATTTTATTCCTTCAATTGAAACACCTTCTGAACTTGAGATGAAGGCACTTCTTACACATTTAAAGTATGCTTTCCTATGAAATTTATCTACATCACTAGTTATAATATCGTCTTATTTGACTCAACTTCAAGAACAAAAATTAATGGAAATTATAAGAAATTACATGAAAGACTTTGGATGGACATTAGCTCATATCAAAGGATTCAACCCTTCAATTTGCATGCACAGAATTTTAATGGAAGAAAATCATAAGCCTATAGGTAATCCTCAAAGGAGGTTAAATCTTGTAATGAATGAAGTTGTTAAGAAACATATTTTAAAATGGTTAGATGTTAGAATCATTTATCTTATTTTGGATAGTGTTTGGGTTAGTCCAATTCACTGTGTTCCTAAGAAAGGGGGAGTGAGCATAATTGTAAATGAACAGAATGAATTAATACCAACAAGACAAGTCATTGGTTGATGAATTTGTATTGACTTTAGAAAGTTAAATTTTGCCAATATGAAAGATCACTTTCCTCTACCTTTTCTGGACCAAATGTTGGATAGGCTAGCAAGGCACATTTATTTCTACTCTTTGGATGGATATACCAATTATCACCAAATTCTTATTGCTCCGAAAGATCAAGAAAAGACAATATTTACAAGTCTTTATGATACTTTTGCTTTCAAAAGAATGCACTTTTGTTTATGTAATGCACCTGCAACATTTCAAAGGTGCATGATGTCTATTCTCTCCAACTTAATTGAGAAATGAATTGAAGTTTTATGGATGATTTCTCACTCTTTGGAACCTCATTTGATTAATGTCTTGATAATTTGGCAAAAGTCTTAAAATGCTGTGAAGATGCAAATTTAGTTCTAAATTAGGAGAAATGTCATTTTATGGTCGTAGGAGGAATTGCACTTAGACAAAATATTTTTGAAAGTCGTATAGAAGTGGATCTAGCAAAAATACAAGTTATTGATAAACTACCTATCGCCTTATACTATAGTGAGAGGGGTAAGAAGCTTTTTAATACATGATGGCTTCTACAGGCGATATATTAAACATTTTTACAAAAAAACTAACCCTTTGTGGAAACTTTTAGAAAAAGATGCAAAATTTTATTATAACCAACAGTGCCTAAATGCCTTCGAGTTATTAAAAGAAATATTAATTAGGGCTCCTATTATAATTTCAATTGATTTTGGGTGACCATTTGAGTTGATGTGTGATGCTAGTGATTATGCAATTAGAGCATGTTTAGGACAAAAGTATGACAAGATTTTTTAAGTTATTTACTACTGATAAGCCTAAAATATGTTACTTTTAGTTGCACATTTTGTGCCTATTCTTAATGATATTGTGCTTCAATGAAAGTTTTTTTTATGTTTTTGGTTATAAATACACTAACTGGAGCAAGTGGAGAAAATGGAATTAAAATAGAGCAATTTGGAGTCAAAAGAAGCAAAGTGGCCAATGTTGATCTGGCGCCTAGGCACCATAGGCAGTTATCTACAAGATTCAATGAATGTGGACAAATTTTGAAAGGGTGCTTGAAGAAAATCTTGGTGATTTTGAGAGCTCTGTTTAAAGAGACTTCTGATGATTAAAATGGGGGGTTCTCTTAGAGAGAAAGGAGAGTTATTTGAGAGATAAGGCAAGTCTCCCTAGAGAGGAGAAAGTCTTGGAGGCTTGCTTAGATTTGGATGAGAAGAGGAGAAGTGAGCGATATCTTCTTCACTACAATTCTAAGTGAGATTGGAGTAGAATTGTAAGGAGAGTGAGCGATTCAAAGGAACTAAAAGGATTGCTTGGGAAGGATTTTAAATTAATTTGTGTATTTTGTTTATTTTACTTAGACTTGTTTTGTAAATTTATATTTATCTATAAATCCATGTGTTTTTGTTTCTTTCATATGAGATCTGAGTAATTTCCTTTGACTTTCTCCTTGCAATCAGAAAGAATTATGTGTAGGAATGACGTTTAGTAGAAATACTTTTAATTTCATAAATTTTGATGATTTAAACTCTATGTTTAATTTACTTATCAAACTGGCCACGTGATTTGTTAAAATCTATAGTGAAACATAGTGACCCGATAAGGGCTATGCTTTTCACAACAAAGAAACAATCACATTTAGTCTCATGGATGAGATTATAGTAAAATAAATAAGGAAATATGTTTTTATGGGTGTAGAATTGGAGGTTTTAGAGTGACAGACTAAAATTTCCAATTTGGTCCAGATGTTTGGAAACTAAAGCGAGATGTTAGCCTTCAGATGAGGGGTAAGTGGGAAATCTAGAGTGACAACTAGTATCTTCCCAACCCAACAACATGTTTAGAGACTAAGCTCTAGATTAGCCAATGTTCTTTATGAACTCGAGAGGGGTAAAGTGAGATGTTAGCCTCTAGATGTTTGGAAACTAAAGCAAGATGTTAGCCTTCAAATGAGGGGTCAATGGGAACTCTAGAGTGACAGCTGGTATCTTCCCAACCTAACCACAAGTTTAGAGACTAAACTCCACATTAGCCAATGTTGTTTATGAATTTGAGAGGGGGTAAAGGATAGGTATGTGATCCACCTTAAAATTACTTATTTTTTTAGGCACATTTTATGCTCAATTTTTTAGGATATTATGTTTTAATGAAAGGTATTTTTATGTTTTTGATTACAGGTACAAGAAAAGGAGTTCAAGAGTAAAAAGGAGCAAAAATACATCAAAAAGGAGTGAAATAGGCTAAACTAAATAAAAATACCAAACTGGTCGAATTAGCACCTAGGTGTCACAGTTATTTTCTAGAAGACTCATTGAATGACGCCGAATTTTAAAGAGATGTCTGAAGTAACCCATGGTAAGTTTTGAAGCTCTAAAATATGGATTAATTCTAAGATTGAAAGAGTCAGATTTAAGAGTCTCATAGTGTGTGAGTGTGTTAAGTGTGTTGGAAGTTTTATTTGTTATTCTTTGTTATTCTTTGTTATTTCTGGAGTTTCTGAGTCTTGTAAGTGTTGCCGGAGTCAGAGAAGTCAAAGAACTTCAGAGTGCTTGAAGGAACATTCAAGATAAGTATTTGTAACTTTGTTTTTAAGTTTTGTACTTTAAATTTGAGTTTTATAAATATGTTTTTTTTGTTATCCTCATGCATTTTGAGTAGTTTACTCTCTTTTTCCTTGCAATATGAAGTAACTAGTAAGTGATTTTGATTTTATTGAGAACTTTTTTTTCCCTAAAAGTTGTGATGATAATTTTACCGGATCTTCATTTACTTTACAAATTGGCCACTTGTATGGTTAAAAATTGTTGAGGAAACTTATAGGCCCGAGATGACTAAGATTTCTTAACTTGTAAGTATCAAATTTAACCTTGGTAAGAGCAGTGGTGATCGTTCAAAGGGGGTGGAAATAAATAAGGAGATAAAATTTGATGGGCATTGAATTGTTATTTCCAGAGCGACAGGCTAGATTTTTTTATCAATTTGTATCAATTTGGTCTAGAGATTGAAACTAAGGGTCATTGGTAGGTTCTATAGAGAGGGCACAGTGGGTAATCTTGGAGTGAGAGATTAGACCTACCCAACACTACTATACATGTCGACAGCAACTTTAGATTAGACAATGTTTTTTGCATAATTTAAAAGAAGTAAAGAATATGTATGCTCCTATTTATCACAATACCACATTTAAGTTTATAAACAATTTTAAAATGCTACACTGATTATGGACTATTGGCAAGGGGAAAGTTTCTTTTTATATATTGTCTAAGTCATTTCATTTACTTTTACTTGCATTTTGTAGAATTTAGTAAACTTCATTTTCATTTTTAGATATTTACTACAGTCTTAAGTAAAGTAATCTTAAAGTTAAAATTCCTGTATTTCATTTCATTTTTTTTTGTCTTCCCTGTGGGATTGATTCTGTGGTTTTTACGTATACTTACGTAATACCCCTAGTGAGAAAACTATTTCTTTAATTTTTATCATATTACATTTGTTCTCACAAGTTGCTAAATATAATTTGGTCAAGTTTTTGGCATATTAAGAAACATAAATATCTTTGTAATTGTGGGTCGAGTCAAGTTTTTAGCGCAGTTGCCGAGGAACAATCGAGAAAAAAGAAACTTTAAAAAGGAAATATCCTTTTCAAAATTTTCTTTGAAACATTAATTTTGAATGGTATAATTACTAAAAATTTTAGTTTTTACTTACTTGAAATTTTCAAAAATTACAAAAAAATTACAAAAAAATTACCAAAAAAGTTAAAAATTACAAAAACTGGAAAAAAGTTTTTTTGGAAAAAACTCAAAAAAAAAAGAAAAAATAATTTTATTTTATTTGGATTGCTTTAGTATTTTATTTCTAAATTTAACTTTTTGTATGTCAAGTTCAGGTTCTAATGGTTTAGTACCCTACGATTCTAAATTAGAACGAACCATAAGAAAAAAATTTTAAAGCAAAAACTACTTCACGATTTTCAAGAAATGGCAAAATACATCACAAAATAATATTGAAACTTTTATTAATGAAAATGAACATAAAAATTTATAAAGACCTATAAGGATTATGAAAACCCTATGATAGATGAAATTCACTTAAGTATTCAAATTCTAGTTGTACCGGCTAACTCATTTGAACTTAAACCTGCAATAATACATTTGGTGCAAAATAAACAGTTTGGGGGAACATCAACTGAGGATCCAAATTTACATTTTGCCAGTTTTCTAGAACTTTGTGCTTCATTCAAATCTGATGGCGTATCAAAAGATGCAATTAGCTTTAGAATTTTTCCTTTTTCGGATAAAGCTACGATGTGGTTAAACTCATTAGCACATGGATCTATTAAAACTTTGGGAGATATGGAACAAAAATTCTTGGCTAAATATTTTCCTCCTTCAAAAACTGTCAAGCTTAGAAATGATATTACTTTTTTTATTCAGTATGAAGGGGAGGAAGTTTAAGGGGAATCAATATACGAAGCCTGGGAAAGATTTAAGGAACTTTTTAGAAAGTGTCCACATCATGCTTTATCTGAAGTTTATGAGGCTTGGGAACGATTTAAGGAACTTTTAGAAAGTGTCCACATCATGCTTTATCTGGCAGGTTAATTATTGAAACATTTTACAATGGGTTAATAAGATCCTTTAGATCTATAATTGATGTTACTGCTGGAGGATCTTTAATGTAAAAATCATTTGATGAAGCTCATGCCTTAATTAAAGAAACAGCCACTAATAATTTTACAATGGGTTATTAAAGTTGTTGCAATAACTAAGAAGTTAGATAATTATGCTATTCATTTTTCCCAAATAGCTCAAGCAAGTGGAGCAAAATTTATTAGCACAAACGAATGAGTCTCAATCATTAGAAACTTTATCATTAGAAACTTTACATGTGACTTTACATGTGGTTGCTAATAAACTCAATAACCCATATTCAAACTTTTATAACCCAGGTTGGAAAAGCCACCCCGATTTTAACTTGAACAATTCTGGTGGTGGAAATCAGCAATGGGGGAACAATCAAGCGAACTCAATAGGAAACTGCAAAAATCAGGGTAATTCTAACTACCGACCTTCTTATCCTCCTGGCTTTAATAACCAACAATTTAAGGAAAATACGTTGTCTATAGAAGAAGTAGTTTTGCAAATGGGTACTCAAATAAAAATTCAAAGTGCTGTAATAAGAAATATTGAGAATCAATTGGGAAAAATTGCTAACGCACTTAACATTAGATCCCAAAGAACACTTCCTAATAATGTTGAAGAAAATTTGAAAGGCAAAGGAATGGAACAAGAAAAAATTGAAGTTGTTCAACTTAAAAGTGGAAACGAATTAAAAGTTGGAAGTCAAAAAGAGATTGAAGTTGAGAGAGATTGAAGAATCTAAGAAACTATTTCTAAAGTCCAAGAACAATTTGTCTCTCTAACTTAAATTGATTTAGAAAGACCACAATATCCTTTTCCTAAATGATTGAGACAACAAAAAGCTTAATCAACAAATTTCAAAATTTTTTGAGATATTTAAGAAGCTTACAATCAATATTCCATTTGTGGGAGATTTGGAACAAATACCGAGTTATTCCAAATTTAGGAAAGATATTTAAAAAAAAAAAGAAGTTTGAAGCTTATGAGAATATTGCGCTGTGAAGAATGTAGTGCATTAATTAAAAAGAAGCTTCCTCAAAAGCTTAAAGACCATGGTAGCTTCACTATACCCTGCACAATTGGAGAAAAATTTTATGGAAAAGCCTTATGTGATTTGGGAGCTAGCATAAATCTAATGCTTTTATCCATTTTTTTAAGGTTAGACTTAGGAGAGATTTCTCCCACTACTGTAACCCTTTAGTTAGCTGATTGATCTATCATTTATCCTAAAGGGGTTATAAAATATGTACTTGTTAAGGTGGACAAATTTATCTTCCATGTAGATTTCATTATGCTAGACATGGAAGAATATAAAGAAATTCTGATTATTTTGAGGAGACCTTTTCTTGCTACCGAACGTGCTATGATTGATGTGTCGAAAGGAGAGTTGACCATGAGAGTTAATGACTAGGAAGTAACATTTAATGTTCTAAAGTCAATGAGGTATCATGTTAAAGAAAAATATTATAGGATGGATATTATTGATTATATGATTGCTAAACATTATCAATAAAAATGTGAAGTCATTTCTAAAGAAAAAGATGAAGCGATATTAGATCAAGAAGGATTAGAAAGTGAATCTGAAAGTGATTTTGAATAAAAATCATCACAAATAAATGATGAGGATGCTAATTATGTTTAAAATTTTTTTGAGATTTTAAATACTACTAAACATAGTAAATCTCTAATCCCTTCAATTAAAAAACCTCATGAACTTGAGATGAAAATACTTCCAACACATTTAAAGTATGCATTCTTAGAAAATTCATCAACTTTACTTGTTAAAAGATCCTCAGAGTTAACTAAAGATCAGGAAGAAAAATTATTGGAGACTTTAAGAGATTATAAAAAAGCTTTTGGTTGGACATTTGGCGATATTAAAGGAATCAATCCTTCAATCTGTATGCACAAAATTTTACTGGAAGAAAACTATAAACCTTGGTCTGATCCTCAAAAGAGATTAAATCCAATCATGAAGGAAGTGGTAAATAAATAAATTTTGAAGTGGTTAGATGTTGGAATTATTTATCTTATATCTGATAGTGCATAAACTAGTCTTATTCATTATGTTCCTAAGAAACAAGGAGTGACTGTAGTAGTGAATGAAAAGAATGAATTAATTCCAATAAGACAAGTCACCGGATGGCGAATCTATATTAACTATAGAAAACTAAATACCGCCACTAGGAAGGATCACTTTCCCTTATCATTTCTAGACCAAATGCTGGATAGGCTAGTTGAACACCAAAATTTTTGCTTTTTAGATGGATATTTTGTTTACCATCAAATACCTATAACTCCAGAGGATTAAGAAAGACTACATTTATGGGTCCTTATGGAATTTTTGCTTCTAGAAGAATGCCTTTTGGTTTATGTAATGAACCTGCAACTTCCAAAGGTGTATGAAGTCTATTTCTTGTGACCTAACTGAGAAAGGAATTGAAGTTTTTATGGATGATTTATCATTTTTTGGAACCTTTTTGATTCATGTTTAGATCATTTAGCAATGGTTTTAAAATGCTGTGAAGAAAAAAATTTAGTTCTCAATTAGGAAAAATGTCAATTTATTGTCACAAGAGAGATTGTATTGGGACATGAAATTTCTAAAAATTGTATGGAAGTGGATGAAGCGAAAATTCAAATTATTATTTAATTACAACCTCCTACTTCTGTAACAGTAGTAAAAATTTTTCTAGGACATGATGGATTTTATAAGAGGTATATTAAATACTTTTCAAGAATTGCTAAGCCTCTATGCCATCTTTTAAAAAAAGATACTAATTTTGATTTTATCGATGATTATCTTAAAGCCTTCAATTTATTAAAGGAAAAAATAATTACTGTACCTATCATTGTTTCACCTGACTAGGAAGAACCGTTTGAATTATTGTGTGATACAAGTGATTATGCTATTGAAGCTATTTTAAGACAAAAATATGATAATATTTTTAAAATTATACATTATGCCAGCAAAACTTTTAATGAAGCTCAATATAATTACATAATAACTGAAAAAGAGCTCTTGGCAGTAGTATACGCTTTTGATAAATTTAGATCATATTTACTTAGTGCTAATGCATTATGCATATTAATCATTTTGTTATTAAATATCTTATGTTAAAGAAGGATGTGAAACTAAGAATAATCGATGGAATTTGATATTGAGATAATGGATAAGAAAAGAGCTGATATTCAAATTGTTGATAATCGGCTATGACTCGAACACGAAAAATGAAAAGAACAATGAGGAAGACATAAATGTGAATTTCTCTGATGAAATTTATGTTGTTGCTTAGTGGCATATACCGTGGTATGCAGATATAGTTAACTACTTAGTTAGTAGTATTCTACCATACGGACTAACAAGTCACCAAAAAAAGAAATTTATGTATGATGCAAGGTTTTAATTTTGGGATGACCCTTATTTATATAAAAATGTCAATTAATTCATTCAAAGATGTGTACCAATTAATGAAACCCTAGAAATTACACAAGAATGTCATAAATCTGAATTTGGGGGACACTTTGGAATGTATAAGACTGCATTTAAAATTTCACACTCTAGACTTTATTGGCCTACATTGTTTAAGGTTGTTAATTATGTGAAAACATATTTTTGATGTCAGAGAGTAGACAATATTTCTAAAAAAGATGAAATGCCCCTAAATTTTACTTTAGAAGTTGAAATTTTTTATGTGTGGGGTTTAGATTTTATGGTACCATTTGTACCATCTTTAGGTAAGATTTATATCTCATTAGTCTATGTGTCTAAATAGATTGGAGTGATAGCTTTGCCTCATTATGATGCTCTAAGTGATGCAAAATTTTTAAATAAAAATATTTTTACTAGATTTGGAATGCCAAGAATGATCATTGCTGATGGGGGAAGTCACTTTAAGAATTTTAGAATAGACACATTACTTAGAAAATATGTGATTAAACATAGGATAGCCACAGCTTATCATCCCCAGATAAGTGGATGAGCAAAAGTATCAAATTTTGAAATTAAAAAAATTTTGGAGAAAATTGTAAATCGTAAAAGTACTTATTGGTCTAATAGACTTGATTTTGCATTATGTGCTTCTAGGATAGCTTATAAAATTCTTATGGGAATGTCTCCATATAGGCTCTTATTTGGAAAAGCTTGTCATTTACTGTTTGAGTTAGAGCATAAATCTTACTAGGCGATAAAATAATTTAATTATAATTTAAGGAATGCTGGAGAAAAATGATTATTGAAATTAAATGAGCATAAAGAAATTAGGAATGAATCTTACAAAAATGCTATAATTTAAAAAGAAAAGATGAAAATTTGGCATGATCAAAAGAATTTAGAAAAGAATTTTGAGCTTAAGAATTTTGAGCTTGAATTTGAGCTTGAACAAGAAGTTTTATTATATAATACTCGATTGAAATTATTTCCTAGAAAACTTAAGTCTAGGTGGATGGGGCCATTTATTGTGAAAAAAAGTTTATTCTTATGAGGTTGTAGAGATTAAAGATCCAAAAATTGAACGTATAACTAAAGTAAATGGACATAGGTTGAAACCTTATATTGGAGAAAACACACCCTATTATAAAGAAACTTTGATGTTGGGTCTATCTGAGTAAAACATTTGGATACGTAGGGCTGACAATGTTAAACCAAGCGTTTTGTCGGAGGCTACCCATAATTTATTTGTGTAATTTGATTTATGTTTGTTATTATTGTATTGTCGTGACCAACCTTTGCTATAGTAGCATTTTTAAACACTATTTAAGGTATTAAACATGATTGGAAATTGAAGAAATTTGACGATAGGCGAATCAGTGTTCACTTGAACACTATTGCCTAGGCCCCAGAATTGGCTCCTAAGAACCAGAGTTTTGTGATGTTGACGCCTAGGTGACCAAATTCGGTGCCTGGGCGCCATAGTTTATGGGCATGGGAAAACCACCCCAAAGAAAATTTTTCCATTTCATTTGTATAAAACTGCCTTGCCTTTGTCCCTAAACTATAGTCCTTCAAAAATTTAACCAGAGAAAATAAGTATTAAGGGATTTTGAGATCTTGTTTGCTTCCCTGGAGAGTGGAGATAATGGAATAGCCATTGGAAATAAGTTTGTGCATAATGATGCCCAAACCTATTTCGATGGGTTTCTAACATTGAGTTTGGAAAGGGTATCGAGCAATTTGGGAAAGATTAAAGAGGAGCTTTGTCATCTGCACAACACGTTGCGTGAAATATATCATCAGTATAAGCATTTAGAGTGGTAGTTGAAACTCCAATTCAATCACATGGTGTGCTATCAGTACTATCAGGTAATTATGTATTGCAAGAACCATTGGATTGATGAAAAAATAACCATGGAATTTTCTCATGCTCCTTTCTTCCACACATTTGATTGCAACTATTTGACATGTGAGAAGGGTGACGAGAATGAGATCAACATGTGTTGATCATGGGAAGGATTCTAGTGTTTAGATGTTTTATGTTGTGTTTACTTTAGTAAGGACGTGTTTTGTGTGCTTCTTTATCTTGTAATTTTATGTGTGTGGTTTTCTTATGTTGTATTGCATATTTAAGTTTGTTATGTTCATTTTAATGTCATTTGAAAGCTTTTAATGAAGTAATGTTTGTGTAAATCATGTGTTAAAATGTTGAATTAAGCTCAAATTAAGAGTTATAAATGGATGATAGAGGATGTTTAGGAGATCATAAACATGTGGCCTGATATTAAATTAATGTGAAAATTTGGTTTAAAATCCTTAGTCTTGTTGTGTTGCACTCAAAATCAAAGAAAAGAAAAATTTTGGGACTGGCGCCTACGCAACAGACAATCAACACAGCTTGGCGCATAGGCACCAAAACACACGCCTAGGTGCCAGTACAACTGAACCGACTGAAACTCAAATTTTTTGCCTATTAAACCAACCCCACATCATTTTTGATGCCCCAGCTCCTTCTACATCCTCTTATTTGCAAAAATCTGCCTAAGGGTGCTTCTTAGAGCTCTGATCTTCATGTTTCTTGGCTTGAAACAAATGAATTTCATATTCTAAAGGTTAGATCTACTTTTTTTTTAATTTTTTTTTTTTTTTTATATTTATTCACATTTTTTTTTATATTTATTCACAATTTCACCATGAATTTTTCATACATTAAGTGGAGACAAAAAATTTGCAAAAAAATTTGATTTAATGGAAAAAAATCCATAGATCTAAGCCTTGTTTGCTTGAAAAAGCTTGTAGGAATCCTCGTATCTTAATTTTAAAATTTTTGGGTTCAAATTTTTAGATGGCTCCTAAGATGAATCGAGGAAAGGGAAAGGAAACTTTTCACGGTGCCAAAATTGTTAATAGTAAAGAAAAAATATGTCACAATGAATTTGCTTCATCTTGAAAGTTTACTGATGAGCGAAGTTTTTATAAACCAGGTAGAGCTATTGAAAATGTTATTATGGCTCGTCAATGGGAGAGTTTCTACTATTTTACTGCTACTACTATCATCGGTGTCGCACAATAATTTTATGCAAACTTACCTGAAGAAAATGATGACGAGGTGTTTTCTCGAGGATGAGGAGTAGAGTTTACTAATGAAAGGATTAATGTGATATATGGCCTGCCACCTGTGATTGATTGTTTCTATTCAAAGCTCATTCTATCTGAAGAAGAGTTAGATCATATTGTGGCATATTTGACTGATGAACGTGGAGCCTGGAAAATTTGGAATGATCGTAAGGTGAATTTTTCTTCTTCCAAGATCAATACCACTTTAAAGGCATGGCATTATTTTATTTATGCTAGCCTCCTTCCTTTAAATTATTTAAGTTAGGTAACAAGAGAAAGAGCCATACTAAATTACTGCATTCAAGAGAGGAAACATATACATGTTGGCTTTCTTATTTAGATTGCTATTAGTTCTTCTGCGAGAGCTAGTACTACTTCAGGTCATGGGTTTCCATCTTTGATATTTACTATTCGTAAAGACTCTGGAGTAAATTCTAAACAATGGGAAAAGCATTCAAAGCTACATAAACTAATTGGGAAGGCTAGTGTAGATGTGTACGGATGACCTAGAGAGAGAGCTCAAGGTGCACCTTCTACTACTTATTCTAGGCCTTCTACTTCTAGACCTTCTACTTCCACTGCTACTAAGCCTCTATCTGATTTCTGGGATGTATTGAGTGAGAGATATTTAGAACAGTAGAATGATATGTTTTTTTATGTAGTTTCATATAGAAGATATGGAAAATAAATTTGATCATTTGGAAAATTTTTTTAGAAGAAAGAGTGATTATGATGTTGATTATAACGAGGCATTAATGCAATTCATGAAGGGAGACCTTTTTAAAACTATTCATTATTTTTCCTAAGTAAAATATATTTCCAAAAATTATTTTAATATAACATGTGGTATGTTGGGATAGCTTGAGATAACTATATTTTTGAGTTTATAAATAATATAGTAAACTTAAGTAAAAGTTTTTAATAATAAAGATTAATTCTGGATTTAAAATATTTTATGTAAGAGTATAAAGGAATCAAAATTTTGCTTTTACTATTTAAAATAAAGAAAATTGTATTTTTGGAAATGTTAAAGATCTTGAATTTTTATTTGAAAGGAAAGAATTGAGACTTTATGAAAAATCTTTTTCAAGTCTAATACACAATTTTCAAGTAAAGATATGTGAAAAGTTTTTAACTTTAAGAAGAGGTTGGTGGAGTTCAAAACCATTAAAGGATATCCAGATACAGTAATCCTCACATGACATGAAAATAAAAAGAAAGGATTGAAAATGATCCTGAAAGAAAAAGAAACAAAGGATAAAAAGAAAAGAAAAAGTAAAATGGAAAAAATATGTGAGGAGAAACTTGAGGAGACACCTAATCAAAAATTAGCTCCACTTAATTCATCTTAAGGAAAGGGACTTAATTACTTTTCTAAGCTTATTTACGATGTATTAGAATCCTTACTAGAAAAGTTCTTAAGATATTCTTTTTCATGTAATTCTTTTAAGAGTCTTTAATATGACAGATTACAATTATTCTTGAAATAAATAAGAAATTAGAATTCTTAGATTTGACTACAAATATTTTTACATTCTAGATTTAACCTATGTTATTAAAAATCTTTCTAACGTTTTACTATTGCATTTATAAAATAAACACTATAGAAATCTTCAAGTAAAACTCACATCAATAAGTTATATTATATATATATAATTTATTTATTTATTTTTTTTTTTGAGTAAGGAGTCAAGCTCCAATTCATTAATGAAAGCAAAGCCAAAATACAAAGGGAATGAAAAAGGTGACAGGAGAGGGCCTATAGAAACGAAGGCACCTCTCAAAACAACAACAAGATTTATCTAATATAAGGGAGAGGCAACAGATCACTAGATAGAAGAAAGTCCAGTGGGGGAGGAATTCTTCTGCTCACTAAGGGTTCTTCAGTAGAGAGACCCCTTCTAGCCAGTCAATTAGAGGGTCTATTTCCTTCTCTGTGGATGTGGGAGAACTTGATAGAGCAAATCTTAAACAATTGATGAATATCAGAGATCCATCTGATTAAATTCCATGGGGTATCACAAGAACCATGGATAATGTTAATATGTTGCAAGGAGTCAGATTCTACCCATAGCTGGTCAAAATGGCAAGATCTGGCTAAAGTGAAAGTAGGTAGAATGCTCCAAGCAAACAACCAAACAAAAGAAACAGCAAGAAACAATGAGGCAAATCAGTAGAACAGTAAAGAAAACCTTATTAGAGATTTAGTTGACCCTGAGATGTCAGCTGCCAGTGAGACACCAAAAGCAAAACCAACCCCACAGTAGGTAGAAGACAAACAAAACCAGCAAACAGTGGGGTAAAGCAATGGAACAGTAAAAATTTGAAAAACCAGAACTCGAGAAGATGTGAAAGCTTTGAGAATAGTAGAACTTGCAAGATCCAGTGATGAGATGAGAGAAATCCAATTGAAAGTAAAAAGATACCAAAGATTAGTCCATCTACAGCAGCAAGTTGAGCCATTCTGCCGAAACCCTAGCAGAGCAACAAATGAACCAGCCGCCACCCATGGTTAAAAGAGCGAGAGATGTTAATATATATATATATATATTATGGAGCTGTTTGGGGTGGCGGCTGGTGCTCTGCTAGGGTTTCCATGGCTCCCTGTTCTGGCTGGTTTGTAGGCTGGTGGGGGAGAGTGATTTCTTCTTCTTCCTCGATGTTTGTTTGGTGGGCTGGAGGTTCTTCTTGTTGTTGGTTTTCTTCTGTTATTGTAGTTGTTTTGTTGTTGTTCTTCTGGTTGGCCCTTTTGTCTGCCTTCCTTACCTGAGCTGGGGTCACCACTTGGTCGGTGGTGGTGACCTTGTTGGAGGCCGGGGTGGGTTTTATCTGCTGAAGTCTCTCTTGCTATTGGATTTGGTGGAGAAGTGTTTATCTGTCCCTTGGTTTACTGTTCCATTGGTTTGTGACTTGCTGGTTTTCCTCTCGTGTTGATGCTACTCTGAAAGGCTACTAGCATTGCTCTGGACACTAATCTCCAATGGGCCAAGGCCACCTATGCTGGGGTGGTTGGACAACCTAAGGAACAGTTAAAGAATATTGATAAATTAGTGTTTCCACAAGAATTCCATGATACTTTAGTTGGCAAAAGGTCCTCTCCATGTATTCACCCCATTGGGTGTAAGGAGGGAGAACCTGCAGTTTATTTCTCTCCCCAGGAAGTTAACTCATTAAATGAGGAGGTTAAGCTGACTTTGGTAGGAAAATTTTAGTTGGGTCACCCTAAGATGGAACTGGTTAGGAGTTTCTTTGAGTCATTAAACTTTACTGGTGCTTGGCAACTTGGGTTACTAGATGGTAGATATTTGCTTATCCAATTGACAATATAGGAGGAATATGCTAAACTTTTTGCCAAATAATCATTAATTATTGGGGGGGCTACCATGAATCTTTTGAAATGGACCCCTGGCTTTGATCCCAGCAAAGAACCTCCTGTGGTTCCACTTTGGTTCAAGCTTCCTGGTTTCCCTATTCCGTACTTCAAGTTGAATGCCCTTTTTAACATTGGATCTGCTTTAGGCAGACCCCTTAAAGTTTATGCTCACACTTTTAACAAGGCAAGGCCTGCTCTTGCTAGAATTCTCATTGAAAGAGATATCACCTTGCCTGAAGTTAAAAGAGTGTGGATAGGCTCTGAACAGGATGGTTTTTAGCAGGAGGTAATCCTTGAGCAAAGACCTTACTATTGTCAACATTGCAAGATGTTTGGGCACACTAGGGATAGGTGTTATAGGCTACACCCTCCAATGAAAAGGAAACAGTCCTCTTTGAAGGAAACTGCCCCCAATCAACTCCCTGGGGTTATTGAGGATGGCATTTAGGATGAGGCTCAGAACTCCCCAACCACCTTTACTTCTATTACTCCCCCTTCTCCCCCTAAGGAACTCCTAAGAGAGGAACCCAATATCATCACTATACTCTCCCCCATAGTTGCTTCCTCTGAGGAGAGGCTGTAGGATCCAATTCAGGAACAGCAATTGCATCTTGTGATTGAAGGAGAAAAGGTTACTGACTTGAACCACCTTATGGGGGAGGATTGGGTTATGCAGACCTCTAAGAGAAAGAAAAAGCAATCCATAGAATCTCAAAGACTACAAAGAGAGGCAGCTTCCATTAGCAATATTATGAAGGTTGGATCATCTCCTGGACCCTCTAGAGGGAGAACCAGATCCAGATCACAGCCTTTACCCCATCTTCATCATCAAAATTCTTCAAAATGCTTATCTTCTCTTTGGTTGGTTTTTTGACCTCTGGTCATTTTATATCTTTCAAAAGACTTTTAATTGTTATCCTTAACTTTAGTTGTTATAAGTTGAGAAGGGGTTTCTATGGCATTGGGGTGATGGAAGACTCTTATCAACATTTATATACTCTATATCTAAGAATATATGGAAGTTTGTCTATTCCTTTGTCTTTGAGTCACTTCATTCAACAACAATTTTTTGGTTTGTTGTGATAGCAGTAATAATTTGAGAAAGGGTCTATCTGGTCTTTGGATGTTGGTAGATTTCTTTCTGCACTCTCCCAACTTTCTTAAAAGTTATGGGAGTCCTTTTATTTCCTTCATATGTCTCATGTCAGCAAATTACTGGTCACTCTGTTGGATTGTTTGGATAGCATTCCTTGGGCTTTCACTCTTCAGATGATTAATTTGGTGTGCTGGAACATCAGGGGGATTGCTTATCAGAAATTTTTTATCAGAATTAAACAGTTGGTTAGGAAGCACAGGTTACTGTGTTTTACTATTCTTGAACCTTTGGTTCAATGCACTCCTTTCAGATTTAGAAAGCACTTCTCAAGTTTCACTTGTAAGTACAATATTAATAACAAAATTTGGTTTTTCTATAGAAGTAACCTGAATGTTCAGATCTTGGAAGACCAGCCTCAATTGCTTCATATCCAGCTTATATGGGATTTTCTACATGTTCAGACTACCTTCATTTATGCTGGGAGTTCTGAAAATGATAAAGCTTTATTATGGCAACAAATCCAACATCTTAATTCCTACATTAATGGACCTTGGATCAATGGTGGAGACTTTAACAGTATAGCTAGATTAAATGAAAAATGGGGAGGGAAACCTATGGACATTACACAAATGTTACTATTTAATCAGAATATCAGGAGCACTGCACTTGCTGAACTTCCTCATCAGGGACCTCTTGACACTTGGAGAAGGGGAAAACTTTTTAAAAGAATTGATAGATTCCTGGTCAATCAAGCTTGGCTGGATACCAACTTTATCACTACAATTTCCCATCTTCCTTACACATTATCAGATCATAGACCTTTACTAATCTCTATATCCCCTAATACTGTTGCTCCATTACCATTATTCAGATTCCTTAATGTCTGGGTGGAACATCCTGAATTCCTCTCCTTTATTAAGTCTATTTGGGTACATGTTTCATCCTTCCCTCCTTGGTTTAAACTGTGGCAAACTCAAAGAAAAGTTGCTAATTTGCTGAAAGCCTGGAATTGGAACTGCTTTAACAACCTTACAGCAAAAGTTGAAGAGGCTGAAGCTACAGTGAATTAAGCTGAATTAAACATTCAGATGGGGCTATCTGATGAACAGAACCTGATATTAGTAGATGCAAATCTACTTCAAGCTATTCATTCGGAGGAAGATTTCTATAAATAGAAGGCTGCCATCAAAAAATTTGTTGACGAGGATAGGAATACAAAGTTTTACCATGCTTGTATTAAATAAAGAAGACATTTCAACACCATCTTGAAGATTAAAAACCAAAATGGCAATTGGGTCCAGGGAACTGATCTAATTCACAGAAATGCTATTGATCAATTTCAAAACTTTTTAACTGAACCGCATGAGGCTACTCTCTTGAACTTTGACTCTGGTTTACTTAATGATAAATTTTCTAATATCCAGAGCCTGGAGTTAACCTTTATTCCTACGGAAGAAGAAATTTGGAAAGCTCTATGTTCTATTGATGGTGACAAGGTGGCTGGTGCAGATGGATTTACTTCTACTTTCTACATAAAATCTTGGGAGGTGATTAAGTTTGATGTTGTGGAAGTTGTCTAGACCTTCTTCAGAGGGGAGGATATGCCACATTATTTTGCTCAATCCACCATTATTCTAATCCTAAAGGGAGACCATAAATCTATTTGAGATCATTTTAGACCCATATCTCTCACCACTGTGCTGTCTAAACTTATTAGCAAGCTTTTGGTTTTTAGATTAAAACCACATTTATCTTGAATGATCTCTCATAATCAGTCAGCTTTTGTTACAGGTAGACAAATTACTGATAATGTTCTACTTACACAGGAACTTTTGCTGGATATTGACAAGCCTTGCAGAGGGGGTAATCTTATATATAAGCTGGATATCTCTAAAGCTTATGACAGTATCAATTGGAATTTTATCTTGGAGGTTCTTAAAGATTGGGGGTTTCAAAATTACTTCTGTCATATCATCCATATGTGGCTTAACAATAATTATTATACCATTCTTATTAATGGTAATTCTCAAGGGCAGTTCCAAGCTACTAGGGGAATTAAACAAGGGGACCCCCTTTCTCCTTACATCTTCATTTTGGCTATGGATTACTTATCTAGGCTTCTTAACCATCATTATTCTGAAAAGGAACATCTCAGATTTTTCTAATAAAGCAAAATTTTCCATAAGTCATCTATGTTATGCTAATGACTTCATACTATTTTCTAAAGCCTCAAAACCAGTAGTGAAGAAGGTGGTTAATCTGCTGAACTTATTCCAACAGATCTCTGGTCTCTCTCTGAACTCAAAGAAATGCCAACTTAATTTTAGCAATAAGCTACATCCTTCTACCAAAAATTGGATTAAACACTTCACTGGCTTTAAATTGACTACTAACCCCTTGGTTTATCTTGGGGTACAGTTAATTAAAGGAAGGAAGAAGTAGACTCAATTTGATGAGGTGGTTTCTAAAATCTCCAAACAAATCTCTTGTTGGACTAATTCATTGTTGTCTCAGGGAGGAAGATTAACCTTAATTAAAAGTATCCTAGCTTCTTTCCCAATGTATATTTTGCAAATGCTGAAAA
>NW_018250555.1:65516-67286 GCF_001263595.1 Phalaenopsis equestris | reverse complement strand
AAATCTTTGTGGGCTAACTATATGAAGTTAAAATATTGCAAACACTCCCACCCATCAATTACATATAGAAAGCCTGAGGATTCTAAAATCTGGACTAAGCTATTGCAGATTAGGAGTGTGGCTGAAGACCTTTTTATCTGGGATGTGGGAGAAGGAAAAGTTGATTTTTGGTTAGATAATTGGCTTCTAGAAGGTAAATTGGAACCATCAATCTCTCTGGACTCAGCTATTAACACCCCTATTCATCTTTGCTTATTCATCTTTGCTGATCTTTGCTGGAATAATCAGATTTGGAATAGAGACATGTTGGCTTCTATGGTGAATCCTGAACAAGTGTTTCAAATTCTTAAAGTCTCAATTACTCCACTGAAACCAGTTAGAATTGTGACTAAAAATCCTCCCACTAAAAATCCTCCCCATACTTCTTTTATCAAATTTGCATACTCCTAATTAAACAATTGGCACCATAAGAATTGGGGTAATGCCATGTGGGTGAAATACCTCAGCTCATCTATGTCCTTCTTCACTTAGAGATGTTTTCATAATATTATTTCCACTGATGATATACCCAAAATCAAGGATCTAAAAGGACGTTCAAGATGTACTTTTTGTTGCCAACAAGAGGAATCTTTAAATCATGTGTTTTTTTCTTGTCCTTTTGCTCAAGGGGTTTGGTCACAGGTAGCTACTAATCTTAGTTTCCCTTCCCATTTACTGAATTTTGATAACTTCCTTGACTGTTGGAAAGTTTGGAAAGGGAACCATGTTGAATTGATCCCCTTTATTACTACATGGTTCATTTGGATGGCAAGAAATAGCAGTAAATATGAGGGGAAAATCCAAAGTGCTACACAAATTGCTATTAACTGCTTGGCATATACTCTTAAGATAATCAATATCATGGGGTATAAGATTAAAATTCCTGGATGTTCCCAAATCTTCAATATCCAAGTTTTTGTTGCCAGACCAAAATTTCAGTTGTTCCATTGGAGGAAACCTTCTTATCCTTTGATCAAAATCAACACTAATGGGAGTTATAGAAGAGCACTATTGGAATTGGAGGGATTTTCAGAAATAGTGTTGGAGATTGTCTGCTGTGTTTCCAATCTCCCACTATTGCTATTAATGCTTTGCAGGCTGAAGCCTTTGCTGTGGTTTAGGCCATTCAAACAGCTATTGTTATGGGATGGAACCTAATAATTGTGGAAATGGACTCATTATGGCTATTCCAACTTTTAAAAGATAACATCTCCCCACCTTGGTTTCTTCTACATGTTGTTAAGCAAATCACTCACATGAAGTTGAATCATAACCTTCAAATTATCTGGAAACATATGTTCAGGGAAGGTAACAGATGTGTTAATTGGCTTGCATATCAAGGAGCATTGTCTTTGTTGCCAGAAGTTTATACTACCCCTCCTGTGGAGTTGGCTTGGTTGATTAGGGCAGATCTCTCTGATATGCCTTATATTAGAAGGGGGATGTCCACTGATGTTGATTCTAACCACCTATCTAGAGAAGATTCGTGTTTCCTAGGACCTACTGTTTTGTTAGGTTTCATTCCCTTATTCTCTTTAGCCCTATTGTTTGGGGATAGGTTTTCTTGATAGGTTATATTGCATTTTGTTTTCTCTTGGGAGGCCTTGCCCTCCCCTTTTTTGGGTAATCCTTGGTTTTGGCTGTGAACCAAGCCAAATATTTCTTTGTAACCTTATTTCATTTTAACATGTAGGGAGTCTCTGTCACTCCTTTTTTTTAATATATATACTC
>NW_018250555.1:58254-65506 GCF_001263595.1 Phalaenopsis equestris | reverse complement strand
CTTAAAGAGATTTAGAGCCCTGTTTGCTTCCTCTTTTCTTTCTTATTTTCCTGTTTAACTCTCTTGTAAGCAATTTTGAGGAATGGTCTTCCTCCCTTTGTTTGGGGACCTCTCCTTTGGAACTTTTTGTATTACTTTTAATGATCAACATGTAGGGAGCCGAATAATGCTCCTTCCAATATATATATATATATATATATATATAAAGAAAGGATACTTGAGGACAAGTAACGTTTAAGTTTGGGGGAATTGATCCAGCTTAAAATTACATATTTTTTATGCACATTTTATGCTCAATGTTTTAAGATATTATGCTTTAATGAAAGAAATTTTTATAATTTTGGTTGCAGGTGCAAGAAAAATTTTTAAGAGTAAAAGGGAGCAAAAATAAATAAAAAAGGATCAAAATGGTCAAAATTAAAGAAAAATACCAAATCAGCTGAACTGGCACCTAGGTGTTAGATTCAGAATTTGGCTGGAGCCTAGGCTCGACTGCTAGGCACCTAGGCCCCACAGTTAATTTCTAGAAGATTCATTGAATGAGGTCAAATTTTGAAGAGATTTCTAAAATATCACTTGATGATTTACGAAGCTCTATAAATATGGATTAATTCCAAGAGGCTGGATTAATTCCAAGAGGCTAAGGGAGTCGGATCTAGAGAGTCTCATAGTGTGTGAGTGTGTTAAGTGTGTGTGAAGTTTTCTTTGTTAGTCTTTCTTATTTTTGGAGTTTGTGAGTCTTGTAAGTGCTGTTGGAATCAGAGAAGTTATGGAACTTCAAGGTGTGCTAGGGGAAACATTCAAGAAAAGTATTTGTATCTAAGTATTGTACTTTGGATTTGAGTTTTTTAAATATGTTTTGTTTTGTTATCCTCATGCATTTTGAGTAATTTTCTCTCTTTCTCCTTCCAATATGAAATAATTAAGCAAGTGATTTTAATTTTGTTTAGAACTTTTTTCAATTCCTCAAAATTATGATGATATTTTATCAGATCTTCATTTACTTCACATTTTGTTCACTTATATTGTTAAAATTTTTTTAGGGAACTTATAAACCCAAGATGGCTAAGATTTCTTAACTTGTAAGTATCACATTCTACCTTGGAAAGAGCTGTGGCGATCATCCAAAGGGGAGTGAAAATAGATGGGAAGATAAGATTTAATGGGCGTATAATTGATGTTTCTAAAGTGACAAACTAGATTCTTTTATCAGATTCTTTTATCAATTTGTAGATTCTTTTATCAATTTGGTCTAGATATTGGAACTAAGGGTCACTGGTAGGTCCTATAGAGAGGGCATAGTGGGTAATATAAGAGTGTGAGATTAGAACCTACACAACACTACATGCCGACATCAATATTAGATTAGTCAATGTTCTTTGCACAATTTGAAGAAAGTAAAGAATAGGTATGCTCATATTTGACAAAATACCACATTTAAGTTTCTAAACAATTTTGAAATCCTACGCTGATTATGAATTATAGGCAAAGAGAAAGTCTCTTTTTATATATTATCTAAGTCATTTCATTTACTTTTACTTGCATTTTGTAGAATTTAGTCAACTTAATTTTCATCTTTAGATATTTACTACAGTCTTAAGTAAAGTTCTCTTAATGTCAAAATTCATGTATTTCATTTCATTGTTTTTTGTTTTTATCTTTCTCGTGGGATCGATATTGGAATTTTTAAAGAAAACATTAAATTACTTGAAAAAATACGTATACTTGCATAGTACCCTTAGTGAGAAAACTATTTCTTTATTTTTTTTATCATATTACATTTGTTCTCACTAGTTGCTAAATATAATTTAGGTCAAGTATTTGGCATATTAAGCAACATAAATATATGCGTGATTGTGGGTCGGATCAGTATGCTCCTATTTGGCACAACACATTAATTTTATTTAAAATTATTTAATTCTTACCCTAATTTTAAACTCATTGTAAGGAGAAAGATGTTTTATACAAATTTGAACTCTTCTATTCATTGTTAGTTTATAATTGCTTAGTGTTAACTTTATATTTTAGCCTTTTTAGATTGTGTTGCATTTAAAATTTGCATTTGCTTGGCATACTTAGCATTCCTTTAAAATTTGTAGTATTAGTTAATACATAAAACTTTTTTATCATTTCCTATTTAAGTTAACTACAATTTAAAGAGGGCTTTAATAAATTCATATTATAAGAGTTTTGCCTATCTCTGTTGGGTCGATACTTAGGACTCCATGAGAGTCCTATTATTTGAAATGATATGTATACTTGCATAGTTCTCCTAGAGTGTAAATCATTTTATCACTTTATATAATATTTAATTTTACACACTAGCCACTAAATGTAATTTGGGTCGAGTTTTTTGTCATCTTTTAGAAGCTAAATTACTGTGTAATTACATGTTAGGTCATTTTTTTTGTCGTTGCAAGGGATAACAACGAAACCTTTTGACTTAAGAAAATTTTAATTTTAACTGTAGAATTAATTTAGGAAAATTTTATTTCCTTTTATATACATGCTTGTGTGTGTATTTCAAAATTATATATATATGGGAGAAGAAAATGGGCAGGTCTATTACCTTCTTTATATGCATGGGCAGAAGAAAATCCTAAGTTCTAAACACAAGGATTGAATGTTGTTAATCCAGTAAATCAGATACCATGGAGATGGCATCTTCCCTTCAAGGATATTAATTAAGATCTGAGAATATGATTCAACAATTAAGGAGTTAAAGCCACACTTTTGAGCCATAGAAACAACCCAGAAAATTGCTTGAGTTTCAGCCTCCAGAGGATCCACAACCCAAACAGGACAATATATATATATATATATATATATATATAAGATGGTGGCGGCTTGACCTAGCTTTGCTCTGCTAGGGTTTTGGCAGTAATGGATCTTCTTGGAGGCATTGTGGAGCTGGGTGGAGGAGCTAGTTTCTTCTTCAAGGAGTTTTGTTGGTCTAGAAGGTTGTTTGGGTTTTGCCCGGGAAGCCTTCTTTTGAACTTTTGTTACTGTTATATTGTTTGCTGGAGTAGCTTGCTATTTTGCTTCACTAGCTTGGTGGACTTTATTTTCGCACTGAGCTGGCTTTAGCTGTTTTGACTATTTGCTGGTTTTCTGCTTCAAGCTGTTTTTTAAAATTTGGGGTTTCTTCTGCTTTTATTTCCCTTTTACTGAGTTTTGGCTCTCTTACTGGTTGTTTTTTTCTAGCTCCTGATTTTTCTATTATTTTTTTAGTGCTTTCAATGGTCTATCCCATTGATGTTGAAACCAATGCCCAATGGACTAAGGCTACTTTTGCTTAAGTTTTTGGAAGTGGTTTTGAAGTGCCTAAATCCTTTGATCATTTGGTATTTCGACAAAATCTTCATGATGTTGCTGCAGAGAGGGGAGTTTGCCCTTTTGTCAATCCCTTAGGGATGAAGGAATGGGAACCTGCCATTATTTTCTCTTCATAGGAAATTCATGATCTCAATGAAACTATTAATTTGACTTTAATAGGCAAATTTCAATATGGCCATCCAAAGATGGACCTGGTAAGGAAGTATTTTGAGGATTTGAAACTTACAGGATCCTAGAGGCTGGGGTTATTAGATGGCAGACACTTGTTAATCTCTTTATTCAATGAACAAGACTATGCAAGAGTATTTGCTAAACAGATCTTGATCATTAATGGAGTTCCAATGAAATTGATGAATGAAACCAATGAAATTGATGAAGTGGACACCTGGGTTTGATCCTACTAAGGAACCTCCAATTGTTCCAATGTGGTTCAAATTCCCTAACCTTCTCATTCAATATTACCATCAAAATGTGTTCTTTAGCATCAGTAGAGTACTTGGTTGTCCTTCGAAAATTGATGCTTCTACTTATAATATGGCGAGACCAGCTGGTGCTAGAGTCCTGGTAGAAAGGGACATTACATTACCAGGTATTGAAAGGGTATGGATTGGAACTGAAGAAGAAGGTTTCTGGCAGAAGATTTTGGTGGAGCAAAAAATTGTATATTGTCAGTAGTGTAAAATGTTTGGCCATAATTTGGAGAAGTATTGTAGACTTCATACACCATCTAAAAAGAAAGTTTCAGTGGATAAAGTTACTGCTTCTAGGCCTACAGAGACAGCAGAACAAGAATTATGAGCTATAGAGGCTGAAACTATTGCTATTGGGACTGAGCCTAAGGGTAAAGTTGGGGTTCAGGAGGAAAATATTTCCATTGACACTAATTTGATGGGAACTGCAATACAAGATGATAGCTTATTAATTATTAATCCAATTAGGATTGATGATCCTACAATCAACATTCTGACAGATGTTTTAACTGAAGACTGGCAAGTTCAGAGAAGTAATAAGAAAAAGAAAGGCAAGTCAGATATTAAACAACCTTTGGATGGACCCTCCACTGCAATTATGGATCACCATCTTAGGACTAGGGGGAAGGGGAGGACCTTTTATCAATGATAAAGTTATTTCGTTGGAATTTAGGGGTATTGCTCACCCCTCTTCTCTAAAGAGATTAATACATCTTGTGAGAGTTCATAAAGTTTGGTACTTTGCCATTCTGGAACCCTTGGTTACTAAACATTCCGTTACTAAATTCTGGAACCCTTGGTTACTAAACATTCCCACAAAATTCTAAAAAAATTTCCTAAATTTACTCATTTCACTAATTCTAATAATAAGATCTGGCTTTTTGCTAGAGCTGAACTCCAGTGGTCTGTTCTGCATAATCATTCCTAGTTTATTCATATTCAATTCTCTATTGGAGCTCAAGTTGGATATGCCACTTTCATCTATGCTAGAAGCCTTGCTAATAATCAGGCTACTTTATGGTCTGATTTAACTCAAATTAGGAAATCTGTTAACTCCTTTTGGATTCTGGGGGGGACTTAAATTGTATTTCTTCTCCTAGTGAAAGAAGAGGTGGAAGACCACCTTATTTATCTGTCATGATAAGATTCAATGACTTTTTATCTGAGGCTGCATTATTTGATTTGGGTTATCAAGGTCTTGATTTCACTTGGAGGAGGGGTTCCATGTGGGAAAGGCTGGATAGAATGCTAGGTAATTCTAAATGGGTTCAGACCTTCCCCTTTACAATTATTTCTCATCTTACCATGGTTGGTTCTGACCACATACCTTTTATCTGCTCTATGTAAAATGTTGAAAGCCCCAATAGAGCTCCATTTAGATTTAAATTTATGTGGACTCTACATCCTCAATTTGTTGAGGAAGTTGCTAAGGTTTGGAGGTCTGATGGGGAGGTTAATCCCTGGAATAATCTATGGAAACTCCAAAAGAAGGTGGCAGCACATCTGCAGTAGTGGAATTGGAATACTATTGGAAATATACATGAGAACTTGATTAATGCTCAAATTAAAGTATTAAATATGGAAAAGAGTTTTCAAAGGGGATTAAATTCTGAAGTTGACCTTCATAAAGCTAATGAAGAACTTCTGATGTAGATTAACTATTCTGAAAGCTTTTTGAAGCAGAAGGCTGTTGTTACCAAATTAATTGAGGGAGATAGGAACTCTAGCTATTACCATGCTTGTATTAACTTCAGAAAGAAAAACAATATGATTCTTTCTATCACTGATTTTACTGGTCACTGCTTGTCTGATGCTGATGCTATTGCCCAGAATGCTGTCAATTACTTCCGAACTCTTTTTAATGATCAGTCATCTTCTAGAACTCAGATCAATACTGAGCTCTTCTCTGATTGTCAAGAGTATGTCCATATGTCCACAGTTTGGAACATTCCCTTGGAAGGAAAAATTAAAGCTGCCCTGGACTCTATTGATGACCAAAAGTTGGTTGGACCTGATGGCTTCACTGCTAAGTTTTATAAGGCTACTTGGAATATCATCTGTGGGGAGTTTATTACTACAGTGCAAAACTTCTTTAAGGGAATTGATCCCCCTAGGTACTTCACTGCTTCCACTATAACTTTGATACCCAAAAATTCCAGTAGAATAGGTTGGGGTGATTTCAGACCTATCAGCCTAACCAATGTTATTTCTAAAGTAATCAACAAGATAATTGTCACCAGGCTTCAACCTTATCTTCAGTAGCTTATCAGTAATAATCGGGTGGCTTTTGTGAAAGGAAGGAAAATTACTGACAACATTTTACTGGCTCAAGAGCTATTGCTGGATCTTGATAGAAAATGTAGAGGCAGCAATCTCATACTTAAATTGGATATCCAAAAGGCATATGAAACAATTAACTATTCTGAAAACTCTGGCAGCTAGGGGATTCTCTAAAGATTTCATCAACCTGATCAGGAGATGGCTCAAATGCAACAACCATTCTATTTTAATCAATGGGAAGAGCCATGGTTTCTTCACTGCTTCCATGGCAATTAAACAAGGAGACCCTTTGTCCCCCACAATCTTTATTCTTGCAATGGATTATCTTTCAAGGCTCCTAAATCAAATGTTTGTCTCTTCTCCTTATTTGGCCTATAGCACATATCAAATATTGGTGTGAGTCACCTGTCCTATTGACCAAAGGAAAATATGTTGAGATTTTCATACATATTTTATACTTTTTTTGATGATATTTCACTTTCAAGAAAGGTATTTTTGATGTTTTGTTGCAGGAATGATGAATTAGGGTCATTGGAGCAAAATGATGCAAAAAGGAGCGAATTTGGAGCGAAAAGGACCAAAATGTGAAGAATTGAACTAGGGCGCCGACGATGCGATTTTCCCGAGACTCCATAATTAATTCATTAAGAAGGTCTGTTGACGGTGCCCTCGAGAGCCCGCCGACGGCGAGCTCGGCGGTTATGTCCAACTAGGCTTTGGATGAGGACAAATTTTAGAGGGATGCTTAGGCAACTCTTGGGAAAGCTCATCCACAACTTTAAAAGATGATTTTAGCCAAAAATTGAGAATACTCTAGAGGTCCTGGACATTAGAGAGGTTCCATTAGTGTATAAAGAATTTACTAGAGTGTAAAAATTGTGAGGAATTCTTTGATGGTTAGAGTGGAGGGAAAGTAAGAGATTTCTTCCTCCTTGCTGCTTCAAAGAGGAATTTTGTGTGCTGTAAAGAAAGGAAGAGATTCAGAGTCGAGGAATTTTCTTGGGGAGAAATTAGAGATAAGTTTATTTACTTGTTGTATTTTGTATGACTTTGATTTTATATATGAATTCCGAGTTTTGTTGTGTTTTTCCCTTGAGATCTGAGTAGTTTTCTCTATCTTTCTCCTTGTCTTGAGATTTATGAAATGGTGATTTGAATTGGTGAAG
>NW_018250555.1:57266-57571 GCF_001263595.1 Phalaenopsis equestris | reverse complement strand
TATTACTTGAGCGATACGTATACTTGCGTTGATAAGTGTGACTTTACAATTATTGAATATTTATTACATCCATATTTATCGAATCTATAACTATTACTAAGTTTTGGTACAGTTGCTAAGGAATTAAATCTATTAGCAGCAGTATTTAATACTTATATTTTTAAGCATATATAAAGTCGTCGTCAAGTTTTTGGCGTCATTGTCGGGGAGTGAGTTAACAAAAATTACAATTAGAGTAACGGATAAATTAGGATTATTAGAAAATTTTTACTTAAATTGCAACTTATTTTCATATTTAGTTAACT
>NW_018250555.1:56445-56844 GCF_001263595.1 Phalaenopsis equestris | reverse complement strand
TAGACTTTTTCCTTTTTCACTGAGGGATAAGGCTAAAATGTGGTTAAATTTGTTAGCACCAGGATCTATTAGAACTTGGGGAGAACTGTTACAGAAATTTCTATCCAAATATTTCCCTCCATCCAAAACTGCTAAACTTAGAAATGACATAACATCGTTTTGTCAGATTGATAGAGAGTCAATATACAAAGCTTGGGAGAGATTTAAAGATCTTCTTAGGAAATTCCCTCATCACTTTACCAGATTGGTTGATAAATCAAACTTTTTAAAAGGATTAGTGGGATCTCTTAGATCGATTAGAGATGCTACGGATGGTGGTTCTTTAATGTCAAAACCTTTTGATGAGGCTTATTCATTAATAGAAGAGATGGCTACCAACAATTTTCAATGACCCTCTGA
>NW_018250555.1:53373-54942 GCF_001263595.1 Phalaenopsis equestris | reverse complement strand
CTGGACACAAATATTTTTTCTTTTTAGATGGATATACCGGTTACCGTCAAATTCCTATTGCTCCTGAGGATTAAAAAAAGACAACATTTACTAGTCCTTTTGGAACTTTTGCTTTTTGAAGAATGCCTTTCGGATTATGTAATGCACCTACAACATTCTAGAGATGTATGATGTCTATATTTAGTAAATTAATTGATGATGGATTGGAAGTATTTATGGATGATTTCTTCGTTTTTGAAACATCATTTGAATCAAGCTTAAATTATCTTGAAAAAGTTTTAGAGTTATGCGAAAGAACTAATTTAGTTCTGAATTGGGAGAAATGTCAATTTATGGTTGCAGGAGGAATTATATTAGAGCATAAAATTTTGGAAGATGGTATGGATGTAGAACCTGAAAAAATTCAAGTTATATAATGTAAGAGAGGTTAGGAGTTTTCTTGGACATGTAAGATATAAGAAACCTCTATGCCAACTGGTTTTGGTTTTTACAGGCGTTTAGTTAAAGATTTTTCAAAAATTACCAAACCTTTATGCCAACTTTTAGAGAGGGACAAGAAATTTGAATTTACTGAGAGCTATTTAAATGTCTTTGAGTTATTAAAGGAAAATTAATCACAGCCTCAATTATAGTTTCACCTAACTGGGAGAAACCATTTGAATTGATCTGTGATGCTAGTGATTATGCTATTAGAATTGTTCTTGGACAAAGGTATGAAAAGATTTTTAAAGTTATATACTACGCTAGTAAAACTCTTAATGATGCAAAAATTAATTATACTGTTACTGAAAAAGAGTTACTGGCCATTGTGTATGGTTTAGATAAATTTAGATCTTATTTAATTGGAGCTAAATGTGTTGTGCACACTGATCACTCTATTATTAAATATCTAATGCAAAAGAAAAATGCCAAACCAAGGTTGATTAGATGGATACTTTTGATGCAAGAATTTGATCTTGTGGTTATTTATAGAAAACGAACTGATAATCAAATTGCTGATCGTTTGTTAAGATTGGAAAACCATGAATTATCTGACAATGACAATGAAATTACAGACAGTTTC
This sequence comes from Phalaenopsis equestris, assembly GCF_001263595.1. Classification (NCBI taxonomy): domain Eukaryota; kingdom Viridiplantae; phylum Streptophyta; class Magnoliopsida; order Asparagales; family Orchidaceae; genus Phalaenopsis; species Phalaenopsis equestris. Next base: position 53,879 of record NW_018250555.1, on the reverse strand, counting down.
CCTGATAAACAACTTTATAATATTAATGAGTGGAAAATACCATGGTATGCTGCTATTGTTAATTATGTTGTAAGTGATATTTTGCCACCTATGGTGACACTGCAACAAAAAAGGAAATTCATTAATGATGCGAAAGCATATTTTTGGGATGAGCCTTATTTATATAAACAATGTAAGGATCTTATTATGAGGAGATGTGTACCTTATGAAGAAACTGAGGAAATCATTCAGAAATGTCATGATTCTGAATTTGGAGGACATTTTGGGATTGATAAAACTGTTTATGAAGTTTTACAAGCTGGATTTTATTGACCTACTATCTTTAGAGATGTTTATAGATACATAAAAACTTGTGATCGATGTCAACGAGTAGGCAATATATCTAGAAGAAATGAAATGCCTCTAAATTTCATATTAGAAGTTGAGATCTTTGATGTTTGGGGATTAGATTTCATGGGACCATTTATTCCTTCATTTGGGAACTTATATATATTAATTGCAGTAGA
>NW_018250555.1:52180-52989 GCF_001263595.1 Phalaenopsis equestris | reverse complement strand
GTTGTGACGCTAAAAGTGTTTCAAGGTTTTTAATGAAAAATATTTTCACTAGATACAAAATGCCTAGGATGATTATTATTGATGGAGGATCCCATTTTAGGAATAAATACATTCAGAGATTGACAGGAAAGTTTAATATTATTCATAGAATCTCTACTGCCTATCATCCTCAAACCAGTGGGTTAGCTGAAGTTTCTAATAGAGAGATTAAACAAATACTTGAAAAGACTGTAAACCCTAGTAGAGTAGATTGGTCCACTAGACTGGATAACGCATTATGAGCTTACAAGACTGCTTATAAAACTCCTATTGGAATGACTCCTTACAAACTTACTTTTGGAAAGACTTGTCACTTACTAGTAGAATTGGAGCATAAAGCATATTGGGCGATTAAAGAATTCAATTATAATTTGGAAGACGCTGGAAAGAAGAGATTGTTACAATTAAATGATATGGAAGAATTAAGAAATGATTCTTATGATAACAACAAAATTTATGAGGAGAAACTAAAGTTATGGCATGATCGGAAGCTTAACCAAAAGAACTTTGAATCAGGACAAGAAGTTTTGCTTTACAATACTAGACTAAAGTTATTTCCTGGGAAATTGAAGTCTCGTTGGTTAGGACCCTTTACTGTGACTCAAGTTTATACTTACGGAGTTGTTGAGATTGAAGATCAGAAAACTGGAAATAGATTTAAAGTAAATGGACATAGATTAAAACCATATTTTGAGGGTAAAAGACCAAATTTTAAAGAGGTTTTAATGATCAGTCAACCCTAATGACACCTGAATAGGTCGGGCTGACGA
>NW_018250555.1:49920-51367 GCF_001263595.1 Phalaenopsis equestris | reverse complement strand
CATGGAATCAACCAGGGAGTTGTTTATGTGCGAGGTAGATGGATCACTTTCACTCCTGCATGGATCAACAAATTATACATGATCGAGAACATTCCTGTATGCCACTATTCCAACTTCGTCTCGATAAGAAACCAGATGAATGAAATTTACCAATATTTAATGGATGAAACTGACGACTGAGAAATGAGAGAGAACGGGTATGTTAGTTTTTCTGCGGCACTCCTAAATCCCATTTTGAAACACTGGCACTTTTTCATTTCTGTGAAACTGTTACCGACAATGAAGATCGGGAAAGTTTCTAAAGAAAGTGCTATTTTGAATTACTGCATCCAAATGGTACTGCCTATCGATATTGGATCAATAATTGTGAAGTCAGTTTTGGGCCTCATCGTTCAAGGATCAACTTATGGGCTTGGACACCCTTCCATAATTTTCTCACTTTGTAGTCAGTTCCAAGTGTCACCCTTAATTCCTGATAAAACTCTGGTGATCCTGCGCAGAATCAAGAAATTGGAGAAGGAGGTACAAAATGTCATGAATGCAATTAATAATATCTCTGATTTCTTCGATCATATAGACTGGAGGATGAAAGAACATTTTGATCACTCTGGACATTTAGAAGATAGTTTGATACGACTGATGAGGAGGATGAAATTGATAGAAGAAGATTTACTGAAGAATTTCCATTCCAACCCTTCTACAACCTCTTCGTTCATGTGCAATTAATGGATGATCTCAGAGGAGAATCTAGTACTGAATCTGAAGAATAGTAGATTTATATTACTATCTATCTATCTATGTAATTTGAACTTTGTATTTGCTTCGCTTTAGAATTATGCTTTTAGGTCTCTGTATAGTTGAGACTAAGCATAGGATATTTTTTTTTCAGCGTTTTGGTGTTGTGGCTTGGATTGCAATGCTGAATTAATGCATTGAGGTTGAGAAAATACCAAACTTAGGTGTATTATGTAACGTATATTGTACCCCTTCGAATTTATATATATATAAATGTGATGTTTTGTATTGTGAAAGTTTATTTGTGCTAAGTACATCAGTTAGTCACTTAAAATTATGTCTATATGATTGAAAGGATGTCGTTAAGGCTTGAAATTGATAGAAATCGAAAAAATCTGGGAATTGAACCAAAATCAATAGAGCCCACCGACGGCGGCCTCGACGCCACCAACGAGTTCAAAAACATAATAGAGCGCATCGACGGTGCCATCACCCCCGCCGTCGGCGAGATTGCAAAAATACCTCTTTAACCATGATTTTGACCGGTTAACCGCCACTAATCATCATCCCCTTCCTCCTAAAAACACATTTTTCGACCTAGGGCTTGAAAGATATTGGATTTGGGGCGATTTCAAGGCTTTTTGACACCGGATTTGATCATCTTTAGGTAAGAGCTTCACTCCAAGCTAAAAATATTTGATTTTCACCATGG
>NW_018250555.1:25360-49132 GCF_001263595.1 Phalaenopsis equestris | reverse complement strand
GGGTTTACCCTATGAAACTCATTAGTAAAGCCAATTTAAAAACTTATGAATCCCATGAGAAATGAAGAACTGGAAGTAGGAGTGAAGAACCTTCTACTAGTAGAGATGTCCCCTCTACAAGTTATGACCTTCCACCTTCTAGTTCCCCTACTCTAACTGACTTGATGAATAAGTTGACCTTACAGCGGGAATTAATAAATGAAAAGATTGGAGGTTTAGAATATCAACATGATTACGATAGTGAGTACCTTCAAAGTCATTCAAATTTTGAGATAGCTTATTATGAAGCTCAGGCCCGACACTACAGAGGTGAGCCTGATGTTACTTTCCCTGAGTGCCCCCGATATACTCAGTATCAGCCCAATCCACCTGCTGATCAAGGAGATGAAGATATAGTTTGGGATTTTCATATTTGAATGTAATTGATGTACTTGTATTTGTACTTTTATTTTTGTGATCTTTTGTAATAGAAATGGATGTTTATGTGTATTTGGACTTTCAATTTTATTATTATGTTGTACTTAGATAATTTTAATTTTTGTTATAAAGTTAGTGTTGTAGTTAAATTTGCATGTTTAGTATAATAGATGTTGAGAAGTATTTTGTAATGTAATGTGATTTTTATTTCGCATTTTAATTTTAATTGTTTTGTTTAGTATTGTGGTTGTGTTAGGAAATGTTGTGCTTGTTTAATGTTTTAGTTTTATACTTATTTCAAAATTTCATTACCCAGAAATTTGTTTAATGATTTATATGTACAGAAAGCTCCTAATATTATAGACCAGGTGAAGTAGAAATTTTGAGAAGGCCTGCAAAAATTTCAGAATGATGAAAATGTCTAAAATACTAAGGTATGATTTATATTTAGAGTTTTTCTTTTCATCTGTATTATTTCATATTGAAAAATTTAGGCAGTTTTTCTTTCCATCTGTAAAAGTTTTTGCTTCCTTTGACCAGACCATAGAAATCTATTGAACATACCTTCCAATAATCCTTGAGTAGCCTTTTCATAATATTCATTTGCAGAAGATAAGATGGAATGACAGATAGAACACTTTTCAGAAGGGTTATCCTACCCCCATTGGATAAATTAGAATTCTCCCATGCTTGCAGTTTGCTTTGAATCTTCTCTAGAATATGATCAAACTGAAAATTTTTAGTTCTCCCTTCGATAAGAAACACCCCTAGATATTTCACAGGAAGGCAGCTGTTGGTAAAGCTAGTTAAGTCTGAGACCCAATTCTTAAACTCACTCTTGCAATGTTTGCTGAAAATAGAAATGCACTTCGGGACATTCAACTTCATTCCAGAAATATCCTGGAAATTCTCCAAGCACTGCATGAATAATCTAACAGCAGGTTTGGAAGCTTTTAAAAATATAATGACATCATTAGCAAAAGCCAAATGGTTAATTAAGATGGAAGATCTATGACTATAAAGGTAGTGGGGTTTCCTAGATGCCATATCATTCAAAACTCTGGATAAGTAGTCAAAAACCAAAATAAATATGGTAGGGGATAGTGGGTCACCTTGTTTAATACCTTTGGATGCACTAAAAACCCATGTGAAGTTCCATTTATAAAGACTGAATGAAAATTATTAGCCAGCCATCTATTGATTAGAGAGATGAAGGAAGGGGTGAAACCTCTAGCAATTAGAACCTGTTCAATAAACTTCCAACTGATTGTGTCATAAGCTTTTCTGATATCCAACTTGAGAATTAAATTTCCTCCTCTAGTGATTCTCTCCAGATCTAATACCAACTCTTGAGCCAAAAGAACATTGTCTACAATGCTTCTATTCTTGATAAAGGTTGCCTGATTCCTGCATATAAGTTGATTCAAATGAGGTTGTAATCTATGGACCAAAACTTTTCTTATAATCTTTGAAATAACAGAAGTAAGGCTAATAGGTCTGAAATTTTCTCATTTGTGAGGAGTTTTTTTCCTTGGGAACCAAAGTAATAGTAGAGGAGGAGAAATATTTGGGGAGATCAGTACCCCAGAAAAAACTTTGGACTATTGCAATAACATCTCCCTTCACAATCAGCCAGGCCTTTTTATAGAACTCAGCTGTGAACCCATCAGGTCCAGCAACCTTTGTACTGTCAATAGAATTCAGTGCTTCCCATAATTCCTTTTCATCAGGAATATCAGTGAGAGAAAGGCTTTGGGTGAACTCCCTTTCCTTATCAAATAAAGTGTATTGAATGACAGGCTGAGAGGCAGGAGTTTGTTTGAAAATGTCTTGAAAATATTGAACAACATTCCAAGCTATACCTTCAGCAGTTGTAATCATTTGAACCTCGTGTGTAATGATTTTATGAATAGTGTTGCATTTCCTCCTATAGTTGATGCAAGCATGGTAATATTTAGAATTTTTATTCCCATCACAGAATTTCATTCTATTGGCCTTTTGAGCATAGAACTCCTCTTGCATATTGATAGCATCCAGGAGGTGTTCATTAGCAGAATGCAGCTCAATTTCAGACCCATGACCAAAGGTCATGAGTTCTTCTAAATGCAGTACCTTCTTTTTAGCCTCTAGGACTTTACTATCAATATTCCCTACCACTTCCCAATTCCATTTAGAAAGATGTTTAATGACTTTTTTTATGTAATAGCCATAGGTTGATACCAAGAATGTGATGGTGAACATCAGCCCAAGCCAAAGAGCCTTGATTTAAAAAATCCCCATGTATGGACCACATATTTAGATATTTGAAATTGGCTTTACTTTTAGTAGTGTTGGCAGATATCTGAATAAGTAAAGGTCTATGGTCAGACCCACTCATAGCCAAGTGTTGGACAGATGTGTGAAGGAAATCTCTGAACCAAATGTCATTCACCAAAACTCTATCCAGCCTCTCCCATATCCTCCCTCTTCTCCATGTGTACTTAGGACCAGTAAATCCCAAATCATAAAGTCCAGCAGACTGGATATTGTCATTGAAAAAATTCATAAGGTTGATATCAGGAGATCTCCCACCCTTCTTCTCATTTGGTGAAGAGAGGCAATTGAAATCACCCCCAACAAACCAGAAATCCCTTATAGAATTGCTGAATTCTTGTAACTGTTGCCAGAGCTCTTGTCTAGCAGTGGAGGTACAGCCAGCATATATAAAAGTAGCAAAGTCATTATAGCTATTTAAGTTAATCTTCAAGTGAATAAATTGGTCTCCCTCTTTGAGAACAGTACATTGAATTTCATGTCTGCAAAATAGCCAAATTTTACTGTTAGTGTTAACAATAAGCTGAAATCCAGAGAACTTCCTCACAATTTTGTTGACATGTTTAGATATCATAGGTTCAAATATTGCAATGATCCAAGGTTTATACATCATATTAAGAGCCAGAATTTTATTAAGGGATCTAGGATGTCCTAATCTCCTAACATTCCAACAAATTAAATTCATTAACTAGTTGAGGTGGACTTTCCTCTCCTCCTAGTCCTGACGTTCTAGAAGTGAGAGGGAGGTCTTCCTCCAAAGGAGAAGAAGAAGGAAGGAGGTTCTTTAGTTCCAAAGGAATTTTCTTCTTTTTTGTTTTCTGAATTTACCATCCCTCTTCTAAATTTTTAGCCAATTGTAATAGCAAAGGATCTTCCTCTGGTATATCAATAATAGTAAATTTTTAGCCAATTGTAATAGCAAAGGATCTTCCTCTGGTATATCAATAATAGTAAATTTTTAGCCAATTGTAATAGCAAAGGATCTTCCTCTGGTATATCAATAATAGTTTCCCTTTGTTCAACAAGAGGTGTTTGAAGTGCAGTACACTGGATCTGTTCAACTTGAGTAGATTTTGGGATTAGGTGAAGCTGTTCAGTCTTAGGTTGTAGAACATTTTGCAGAGGGTTATAAGGGTCAACAACACTTTTTTCAATATTTTGAGATAATTCAGCCAACTCCTGTAAAGTGTTCTCTTGAATCCTTGCCCCTGGAACTTCAAAATCTTGGGATGCAATTCTATCGAGAGCTGGCATCTCAATTTCTTGTGCCTCTAATCCCTCATAATTAGGTCTGGGTAGCTTCCTTCTGAGATTGGGAAGAAGTCTAAAGCTATTCTCATCAGTATGGCCAAACATTTTGCAGTGATGGCAATAATAAGGTCTTTATTCAGCTATGATTTTCTGCCAATATCCATTGTGCTCAGTGCCTAACCAAATTTCCTCCACAGTTGGTAGGGTAATGTTTCTTTCAATCAAGATTCTAGCTACTGAGGGTCTGGATAAATTGAAGGTGGGGGCATCCAACTTTAAAGGTCTTCCTAAAGCGTTTCCAATGTTGAAAAGAACTTCATGGTTGAAGAAGTGGAGTTTAAGTTCAGGTAACTTAAACCAAATGGGGACAATTGGCAATTCTTTACTAGGGTCAAAATCAGGTGTCCAATCTAATAGCTTCATTGAGATACCTTCAATCAATATAGATTGTTTACTTCATACCTTCAATCAATATAGATTGTTTAGAGAATATTCTAGCATAGTCTTCTTCCCTTGTTAGGTTGATGAGAATGTGCCTTCCATCAAGAAGACCCACTTTCCAAGCCCCTCTGAATTTTAATCCATCAAAGAATCTTCTCATAGATTCTATTTTAGGATGGCCCAGTTGAAATTTGCCAATTAAGGTGAATTTATAGCATTCTGTTAGGCCATTTAAGTCCTCCTCAGAATAATAGATAGCCATTTTTCCACTTTTCTTGCATATAGGTTTGAATAGAGGGTCATTTCCCTCATGGTACTCTTGAGGGAATACCAAGTCATCAGGATTTTGAACATTATCATAACCTTTCCCAACAATGTCAGCAAATGTGGCCTTAGCCCACTGAATATTAGTGGCAAGATCAATAGCAATAGGGTCAGTCATCACTGAAAAACCCCAACAGCATAGAAAATATCAAAGAGTCAAGGTAACTAGTGGAGCTATCGATTTTGGGCAAAGGAGTAGCTGATGGAAAAGAAGAGTGAGCAAAAGAACCAGTAAAGACAAATCTCAAGTAACCAGACAAAAAAAAAATAGCAACAGTGGAGCTAAGCAATGGAACAGTAATAATTTGAAAAAATAGAAGCCCTTTACCTCTTTCCGGGCTTCTGTTTTCTCCTTATACATACATACATATATATATATATATATATATATTAGCTCCAACTACTCAGAAGATAATGCTTCAACCTGTCCCAAACAGATTAAATCTCTAATCACTCTCCTCCCAAAATGACTGCATTTGACCCCCTAGCACCCCATATAGATGTTGAACCAAGAGGGTCTTATGTTGCCCTCCATTGGAAGGCTCCTATAGTTGAATCTTTGCCTCCACAGGCCATCCCAGCTTCTTAAAATGTCACTCTGGTAGATGAGGTCCCATGGTGGGTTTTGATAATGAATCTTTACCTTCACATACCTTCCCAGATTTTGTGAATATCACTCTGGTGGAGGATGTGGTGGATCAGCTGGCCAAACTGGATAGGGCTCAATCTGTCCCCGCCCCCTCCCCCCCCCCCCCCTTGATTGATTTATCTACTAGCCTCTTAGTTCCCCCTTCATTGGATGCTTTACACAAAGAGCTGGATGAGGGACGGCAGCTACAAAAAGTAAAGAAAAAGAAGAAGCAAGTTGTAGCTGACTCACGAAGTGAAACTTTTGTTATAAAAGCTAGATGTTCCTATTTTACTAGAAGAGACTCCCTCACTAGGTTGACTAGGGGGAGAAACAAACCCTACCATTATGATAAATCTTCTTTTTTGGAACATTAGAGGAGTGGCTCACCCACTCTCCATCAAATGGCTTCTTCATCTTAATAGAAAACACAAAATTTGGTGCATTGCTCTTCTTGAACCAATGGTTTACAAATACCCTCAAAGAGTAATAAAAAGTTTCCATGAGTTTCCCATTTTTCCAACATTAACAATAAGATTTGGATCCATAGTACACCTGAGCTCTCTTGGTCAGTTCTCATTGATGACCCTCAGTTTGTTCATTTCCAATTTGGTGTTGTTGGGAAGTTTGGTTTTGCTACAATAGTTTATGCAGGTTGTAATAAGGCTGCTAGAAGATCCCTTAGGAATGCTCTTCTCAACATTAGGGGCTCTATGACCTCACCTTGGCTGGTGGGAGGAGATTTTAATTGTATTGTTGATCCATCTAAAAAACGGGGTGGTAGGATACCAAATCTTCTGAAAATGACAAAATTCAGTGATAGCATTAAAGATGCAAAACTATTTGATCTTGTCTTTCAGGGTGCTTCCTTCACTTGATAAAGAGGGCAGATAGAAAGACTGGACAGGTTCTTAGTAAATGATGTTTGGTTCTAGATGTTTTTGCACACCTATGTGTCTCATTTATCTCTATTTGGCTTAGACCATAGACCACTTCTAGTTTCCATTACTGTCACACCTCCTAAAGCCCTACTTTCTTTAGATTTCAAAATATGTGGGTGGGGGAAACACCCTAATTTTCTTACTCCCATTCAAGACCATTGGAGAGGTTTTCATCACACTAATCATATTATCAAGCTGTGGAAACTACAAAAATCTATGGCTAAGGCTCTCAAGCAGCTTAATTGGTCCTCTTTTGGAAATGTATATGACAAGGTTGATAATGCTGAAAAAAAATAATTGCCTGCCTTAGTGGAGAATGGTACAGTGGATGAAGCTGCCCTCTTGGAAGGTGCTAAAAAAGTCTTGTTGGCCACTGATTGGTTGGAATTCTTCTTAAGATAGAAAGTTGTTGTCGATAGATTCATGGGGAGGGATAGAAATACTAAATATTATCATGCATGTATTAAGTATAAAAGGATATGTAACACCATCCACATAATACAAAATGCTAATGAAAATTGGATAAGAGACTATGAGGGTATTGCTAGTTGTGCTGTTACATTTTTTCAAGATCTCCTCACTAATTCCACAACTGTTCAAACATAAGTAGATCCATAATTCTTCTATGACAACCTGAATTACACTAAAGACCTCCAACACACTTACCTTCCTGTTAAATCTGAAATCTGGGAAGCTTTACGCAACATTGATAGCTCTAAAGTTGCTGGCCCAGATGGATCTACTTATGAATTCTATAAAAAAGTCCGACCTATTGTTAAAGGTGATGTGGTGGCAGTTATCCAGAGTTTTATTTCCTGAGGATTCCCTACTTCTTTTTGCTCTTCAAGCTATGTTCGCATCCCCAAAACTATTGTATGTAGTACTTGGAATCATTTCAGACTTATAAGTTTTACCAATGTCTTTAGTAAGATTATCAGTAAAATAATTATTGCAAGGCTTCATCCTCACCTAATCCTGCTCATTAAGCCAAACCAAACTGCTTTTGTCAAAGGTAGAACTATTGTTGATAATGTCCTGCTTGGTCAGGAAATCTACTTGAACATTGATCACTCTTGTAGAGGGGGAAACCTCATCTACAAGATGGATCTTAGAAAAGCTTATGATACCATTCAATGGTCATTTATCTTAGATACACTCAAAGCTATGGGATTAGCTCAAGACTTATGCAATCATATCTCAAGATGGTTGTAATTTAATACACTTTCAATTCTGTTTAATAGACAATCTCATGGGTTTTTCTCAGCCACTAGAGGGGTTCAACAGGGAGACCCACTATCCCCTTCAATATTTATATTGGCTATGGATTACCTTTCAAGAATTCTGGATCATGCTTTAGCTCAAAAAACTTATGTCGGATATCATCACGGATCCACTGTGGAGGTTACTCATCTAATGTATGTTGATGAAATTATTATGTTTTCCAAAGCCAATAGAAATGTTGTCAAGCTAATACATAAATGTTTAAAACTCTTCCAAGATACCTCTGGTATGACTTTCAGCACTTCAAAATGCTAGCTTTTATTTAGTAAACACACTAACTCTATAATTAAACATTAGATCCTGGTTTTTCTCCCCCCCCCCCCCCCCCCCCTTCAAGTACCTTGGAGTGCCACTTATCAAAGGGAGAGCCAAGAGGGTACAGTTTGATGAGGTCATAGCCAAAGGGAATGCACAACTCAATTACTGGACAAACTCTTTTTTATCTAATGGAGGTAGAGTTACTCTTTTGAAAAGCATATTAACATCCTTTCCCTCATACATTCTTCAAGTCATAACTATGAAGAAATCTACCCAATTGCTACTGGAAAGAAGCTTCAATAGGTTTTTATGGTTTGGTCAAAGATACCAATTACACTGGGCAAGCTGGCAGAAGGTTACTAAACCTACTATAGCTGGATGATTGGGCTTTAAAGGATTACAACATCTCCAGCAGGTGAGCATGTGCAAATTGTGGATGAAATTTAGAATGCAAGAATCTCTATGGGCCAAGTTCATGATGGGCAAATATTGTAAACATTATCACCCCAATCTGATAGCCAGGAAGTTGGGAGACTCTAGGATATGGGTCCAATTATTAAAGATCAGGAAACAAGCAAAAAAGCTACTCTTATGGGATCTTGGGAATGGGGGAGTGCATTTTTGGTTGGATCAATGGTGTCCACAAGAACTGTTACTTCCCAGACCTACTGATTTTGATCTAAACCTATTGGTAGATGACTGCTAGAATGGGGAGTCCTGGTCTGGGGATACTCTTCTCTCCTTGATGGACTAAACTGTTGTTGCTTGCATTTCTAAAATCCCATTTAATAGAGATCATAAAGAGAGGTTGGTACTGTATTCGAGCAAATTACACAATCTTTCCAAAGCCATCTATTCCAGAGTTTTTAGTTAGGATTCAATCCCATGGGGGAAAAGTATTTGGAATAAATTCCTTACTCCCTCTATATCTTTTTTCTGCTGGAGATTCTTCAATAAAATCTTTCTTATTGATGATCTCCTCAAGCTTAAGGGGTTGAGAGCCCTTCCAGATGTCATCTATGCTCTGGTACTGAAGAATCCCTCCCCCATCTTTTCTTTGAATGTACTTATGCTCAGCAAGTATGGCTGGAACTTATCAAGTACTTCAAGGTGAATCTGATGGCCCTGGACTGACTTTCCCTTTTTTCCTAATGGCAAGACTGGAAAAAAATCAAGCTTGGAATCATTCCTTTTGTGGTTGCTTGGTTTACTTGGATGGCTTGGAACAATGCTAAATTTAATGACCACCACCCCCAAGTGCATCTAACAGTGATAAACTATAAATCTTCTATTTGCAAACTAATTAAATATAAAGTATTTCCTCAATGTTGCAGCAATATTAGCTACTCTCCTCCAAAAAATTTTACTATCTCAAGGTTGTTTTGGTTAAAACCACTTCACCCTTGGATTAAAGTTAATACTCATGGGAGCTTCAGTGACTCTGGAGCTGGTTTTGGTGGTGTGTTCAGAGACTTTATAGGTACATGTAAACTCTTTTTCTGTAGTCCAATGATTGTCATTGATGCCTTGGAAACTGAAGTTGTTGCCCTCTTCTGGGCATCACATATTGCTATCAAGATGAATTGGAAGTATATCCTTATTGAAACTGATAGTGCTTTGCTCATTCAAATGATTGAAAGGATTTCCTCCCCCCTTGGCATATCCTTCAATGGATCAAACTAATGCAATCTTGCATAAAATTTTGCTACCTCCAACTAAGCTTCAACTCTAAAGAAGGCAACAGACTTGTCAATTGGCTAGTTAAGTTGGCTAGTCAAACTGATGAAGTGCTTGTCTCCTCTTCCCCCCATAACAATTTTATTCTTTTGCAAAATAAGATTTTAGCCAATTAAAATTTATTAAATCAAGTAATCCTATATATATATATATATATTATAAAAGAAGACAGAGGCTCCTACTTCATTAAAAAGAAAAGATTTACAAAAAAGGAAGAAAAAAATAAGGCACTTCCCAAAAGTTAAGCAAAAAAAACTCTTATGAAAGGTAGATCAACGAGATCTTTCAACAGTAAATCTAAAGAAGGAGTGGTACAAATATCTATCAAGGGATTTTGAGAGTGTAGGCCAGCATTGGCAAGCCAATGTGCAGGTCTTTTACCTTCCCTAAATGTATGAAAAATTGATAGCCTAAGCTCCAGGCTCTAGCATTGTATGCTAGTAATCCAATTAATTAGATACCAAGGGGTAGGTAAACTTCCATCAAGAATGTTGATTAAGGTCAGCGAATCAGTTTCAACAATTAATTGGTTCCAGCTACATTAATTGGCCATGAACACTGCCCAAAAAATAGCTTGAGCTTCTGCTTCCAAAGGGTCCTCAGCCCAGGCAGGAGACTGAAAGTAGAGTAAACATTCTCCACTGTCATTTTTTAATACCCCTCCAACCCCTGTATTAGGAGCATTGAAGCTTCCATCAGTGTTAACTTTGATCCAACCCTTAGGAGGGCAGCTCCAATGAACAACTCCCAAGAACAAACTAGATTTTCCTTGAAAAGCTGGTGGTTGTTGTGCAAAGGATCTCAGGAAGTTTCCTATGACAATATAGTTTCTGCAGATAGCTGTAGCAATTGGTGGCAATGACAATGGCATCCACATGTGCTTCATCATATTTCAGCTTATTTCTAGCCATCCAAACAAACCGAGCAGTGATGCAAGGGATGGGAGGGATAGATTGGGCCTGCCAATCTTTCTAGCTTAGGAAAAAGTCATACCAGGACAACTAAATAGTATTAAGTTTCAGTCTAGGCAAAAGGAGGTTCCAAACTTGCTAAACAATGGAGCAATTGAAGAACAAGTGTTGTAGAGTCTCTTCTTCATATATATTTGGAAAAAAAGAGATGTTGTTGGCTCCCTGGATGTTAGCTTAAAATAGGATTACAAATTAGTGGGAGGAAAAAAAAAGACCACAATAAAACAATCCAAAGGAGTCACCACTCCACACAGAGACATTACAACAGGTGTAGGAGGACAAGGTGGAAAGAAATAAAGAAAATAAAATAAAAACTCCAAAGACCAAGGCTCATAGTCTAAGAAGGAACCCCAAAACAAATAAAAGTAAAAAATAAAAGATCTTGAGCAAAAGGCAGCTATCTCCTGAGTATGTTGTGGTCAGCAATTCTAAAATGGGGGACTTCCATCAGATCTCCATGCAGTAGTGGAGGAGGGGGCGAGGCAGAGAAAGAGGTAGTATTAGAGCTGAAACCATGTCTAGCTAGCAAGTGTGCAGGTTTGTTGCCTTCCTTGTAGATAAATGTAAAGTGGAAACTGAGATGGGAGGTGAGCCTTTGGATCTTTTGTATCCAATAAGAGTGATGTCAGGGAGGTAATTCCTCATAGTCCAGAAGTTTGATGACCACAGTAGAATCCACTTCCACCCGCATATGATTCCATCTAGTCTTTGTGGCTAGATTTAATGCCTAGTATATAACAATAAGTTCAGGCTCAATAGCATCAGAAGCCAAGACTGGGGTATAGAAATAAAATAGACATTGGCCAAGGTGGTTTCTAAAAATTCCTCACACACTAGCACCCATTTCAGTGAATCTACCATCTGTATTAACCTTAATAGTGCGATACATTGGAGGTTTTCAGAAAACCTTACAAATTTGAGGAGTTATACTTTCAGTGGGTTAAGAATTGGAGATATTGGGAAAACTTTTATGTTTAATCATCTTGTGTAGGTAAGCTACCTGTTTCTGACCACTTTAGCAGTATTAGATAGGATACCCTCAAATTTAGCATTATTTCTAGACATCCAAATAAACCAAGCCACTATAAATGGGATAGGAGCATAGTTTAAATCATGTCAGTTCTGCCAGCAGGTAGTAAGTTTGTCTCAATTAAGATAAGTGACATTAATATTCAGGTGTTGAAGGAACTGGTTCCATACTTTATGGGCAAAGCTACATTCAAAGAAAAGGTAAGGCAGTGATTCCTCCTCCTATAAGCACAAACAACATCTAGAGGGGCCTCTCAACCCTTTTAGCTTGAGAATGTCATCAGTTGGAAGGAATTTTTGAAAGGTTCTCTAGTAGAAAAAGGACATGGAGGGAGAAAAGAATTTATTCCATACAATATTTCACCAAATCACCTATTCCCAGCAATAGAGTTTGGAATAGATAGCTTTAGTGAGACTTTGATTGGTATAGGCTTGCTACAAAAGTTTATCAGATATGTTTCTATCAAACTGTATGTTTGTAATTTTATTAGCTAAGTGATCCTGCAGGATAGCAGAGAGCTTAAGGAGAGACCAAGTATTTCCCTCCCAGCAGTCAGCAACTTTGAGGTAAGGGTTGAGGGTAGGAGAAGAAGGTGTCAGCCAGTCTTTAGGGCACCAGTGATCTAGCCAGAAACTAATATCCCCTTTACACAAATCCTAAATTAATAATTCTTCAGCAATGTGTTTAATATTAAGCATACTCACCTAAATTTTAGAGTCTCACAATTTTTTAACAGCAAGGGAAGGATGCTGATCTTTACAGTATTTACTCCACATGATTTTTTCCCATAATGAAGATTGGGCTCTGAACTAAATCCAGATCTTGCCCAGGTTAACTTGAAGTAGATGGTTAAGGCCCTTCAAAACCAATACCCCCAACTAAGAGAGGTTTTGTTGCCTTCTGCGAAAAAACCCAATGCATCTGTTGTCTTTGTCCTGACCACAAAAATTCATTGAAGGCGCTCTCTATCTCAAGTTGAGTGCTTTTCTTAATATTATTCATCTAAAGGATGTAGGTGGGGAAGGTTGTGAGAATACTCTTGAGCAAAGTGATTCTACCACCATTTGAGAGGAAGGATTGAGTCCAACCTGAGAGAATGGAGGTAATTTTTTTGAGTATATTGTTAAGGATGCCATCTATGCATAAAATTGAGTAAAGGATTGAGTAAAGGACTCCCAAGCTTGCCCATTGATAAGGATGGAGGGTATATTGTTAAGTAGCCATCTATGCATAAAATTGCAGAACTCAGGCTGAAAACCTCTAGCTGAAAGGACATCTAGTATAAAGTCCCAATGTATGGTGTCATAAGCCTTCCTGATATCCAACTTGTAAATAAGATTTCCTCCTCTACAAGGCTTATCTAGGTCCAGGAGCAGTTCTTGAGCAAGTAAGGTGTTGTCAATAATAGACCTCCCCTTGACAAAGGCAGTCTGATTATGTTTGATTAGAGTGTCAAGATGGGGTTGGAGTCTATTAACAATAATTTTGCTTATAACTTTACTGAGTACAGTGGTAAGGTAGATGGGCCTAAAATTGTCCCAAGTTTTTTGAATTTCAGATTTTGGTACCAGAACATAGTTGGAAGCACAAAAATGATGAGGGAGATTGTGACCTTGGAAGAAACTGACAACAGCAGCAATAACATCAGTTTTAATAATTTCTCAGGATTTTTTGTAGAAGTTTATTGTGAATCCGTTAGGCCCTACAGTCTTAGAATTGTAAATGGAATTTAAAGCCGCCGAGATTTCCTTTTCATTGGGGGGATCAGTGAGTCTAAGGTTTTTGGTGTATCTCAACTCTTCAGAGAAGTAGTGTCTGTCAATTGGAAGCCTGGTAGTGTGGACTTGGTTTAGTAGGTTTTTATAACAGTTAGTAGCATCTCTAGCAATGGCAATGTTTTCATGGAGCCAAATCCCCTCAACATTCTAGATAGAGTGTATGGTATTATACTTCCTTTTATACTTAATGTAAGCATGATAGAATTTGGTGTTTCTCACCATCAGCAAAGATATTGATGGAAGCCTTTTGTTTCAAGAATTGCTCCTAGTAATTAATAATAGTAAGTAAGTTGCTCTGAGCTATGAGAAGTATTATTTCCTCCACAAACCCATTTTGAGCTCCTAGTTCAGGCCTTTCTACTTCTATTTCAGTAGAAGCCAAATCAGTGAGAACATTACCAAAAGCTTCCCAACTCCACTTCCTAAGAGCTTACCCAGTTTTAACTTGCAACAGACTGAGTTTGACCAAGGGTTTAGGGTGGGAGATACCTTTTTAGAGGTTAGAAATAGTATTAAGGAAAGAGGGATGAGTGGACCACATGTTGAGGTATCTAAAGAGGGGGGAGGAGGGCATTTCAGTGGAGGTGATGGTGATTAGGAGAGGCCTATGGTTAGAACCAGCAAGGCTTAACTGGGTGACAAAAGTAAGTAGGAAATGGGAGAACCAGAGGTCATTGACTAGAAATCTATTAAGTTTTTCCCAAAGGTAGGTCCCTTGAAACCCAGGTCAAAAAGTCCAGCAAGGTTAATATTATCACTGAAAGGGGTTATTTTAGATAAGTTAGGGGCTCTACCACCAAATTTTTCTGTAGAAGAGGCAATACAGTTGAAGTCCCCTCTACCAACCCGGGAGAGGTCATTTGATCATTGATATGATGAAGGCATGTCCAAAGCTCTTTTTTTTCTTCCTTAGTACAGCCTGCATAGATGAAAGAAGCAAAGCCAAGGTGGCCATTTATTAGGAAGGGGAGATGAACAAATTGTTGGTGATTCACCAAGATGTGCAATCTGATTTCTTTTCTGCAGAAGATCCAAATTTTATTGTTGGTATTAGAGAAATGATAAAACTAGAAAACTTCTTGATAAGGTTCAAGGATGGCAATGCACCAATGCTTATATTTAAAGTTTAGATGTAAGACTCTTTTGAGGGAAAGGAGGTGAGCCACACCCCTAATGTTCCAACATAAGAGGTTTATCATTAATTAGGGGGAGCTGGGGGGATGGTTGAGACCTTGATCTAGTTCTTCCTCTAGAGGTTTTAGGCGGGGAACCATTCTTTGCCCTTGTTTTGCCTTCTGTCCTCATTAAGGTTGACCCTTATTGGAGTTTCTGCACTTCTGTCACCTGCTTCTTCTTTTTCCTTGCTGTTTGAATTTGTCAGTCCTCTTCTAGTGTCTATTGCATATCATTAATATGGTTTTCCTCAGGTGCTTTTACAGGAACATTTGTGTGATTGGAACATCCCACATCCCACATCCTATCCATTAAGGCTGGGTGATGTAGGACAAACAATAACCACTTCATTAACTTCTTTTCTGACAAACCTTGTTGGAGATACAGCTGTTAGACTGGTGGAGGGGGAGTCAAACAACTCTCCTAATTGATCTCCAGGGAGAGTAGTAACAGTATTTAGTGGGGGGGACCTTCAGCATAAGGCATATGTTTATCAGTGATAGAAATATTCATTGGGAGGGTTCCTTCAGCAGTAAGGCTTGGCATTTGTTCAGTTTGAGGAACAAATTCTTTAGGAATATTGTTGGAATTCTTTCTAGGGGGATGGAGTCTATAACATCTTTCTTTTATGCGGCCAAACATCTTACAATGTTGGCAATAGTAAGGTATTTGCTCAGCAATAATTTCCTGCCAGAAGCCTTTAGTTTAAGATCCTATCTAAATCCTCTTCTACTCTGGGAGGGTTATATCCCTTTCCACCTAGATTCTAGCTAGGGTAGGTCTTGCTTTGCTGTAAGTGGGGGCATCCACCTTAAGATGTGTACCTAATGCCCTACCAATGTTAAATAGAGCATTAAGTTTGAAGAATAGGAGGGGAAGTCCACAGGAGGTTCCTTACTTGGATCAAAGTCTGAAGTCCATTTTTGAATTTTCATTATGGTCCCTACAATCACTAGGATTCCTTAGCGAAAAGCCTGGCATAATCTTCTTCCACATAGAGTTGGATTAGGAGGTGTCTTCCATCAAGTAACCCAATTCTCCGGGCCCCAATAAATTTGAGAGATTCAAAGAAACTTCTAACAAGTTCCATTTTGGGGTGTCCTAATTGGAATTTTTCTACTAGTGTGAACTTAACTTCTTCTTGGAGTGAGGCAATATCCAAACTAGAAAAGTAGACTGCAGTTTCACCATCTTTTGAGCCAATTGGATGAATACAAAGGCAGGAGCCTTTACCAGCTGATGTATCATGGAATGCTTGGGGAAATACTAGTTTATCAGGATCTTGTAAAGTGTCAATTGCCTTACCCACAACACTTGCATGGGTGGATTTAGTCCACTGAGCACCAAAGTGAACATCTATAAGTGTTTTCATAAGAGAAGAACAAGTCTGCCCTAGCAGCCACCACAATAGCCACAAAATAGGTGTTCAGGTTACCCCACTTTAGTAGCTAGGAGTCAACAAAGAATCAAAAGATGGAAGTAATCAGGGACAGTCACCAAGGGTGTGAACAAGAAGCACCACTTAGTAACCAGGAAACAACTAAGCATAGTTACAATGGAACAGTAACACTTCAAATAAATTCAAGCCCAGGAAAGCAGCAAGGCAGCAATGTCTTGCCAAAAAAACACCAAGTTTGGAAAAAAAACAGCAACCGAAAGAGGTGGATAATCAGTAAAACACCACTTTAGTAATCAGGAAAACAAAAGAGAACCTCAGTTCCAATGGAACAGTAACCCCTTCAAAACTCCAAGCCTGGGAAAGTTCAAACAATGAGAATAGCCATGAGAGAGCTGACCAAGCAGAAGAGAGGACCCAGTAGACCACTTCTTCAGTTCCACACTCCAGCGAGCTCTAGTAAATCCTCATCCCACCAGAAACTCTAGCAGAGCTCCTTCTTCAGCTGCCACCATCATATATATCCCTAATATATATATATATATATATATATATATATTTGTTTTGTTTGGTTATTTTATTTATCCTTAATAGTGTATGTGTAGTACGTAATCTGAAGAATTATTGCCTTGCACTTCTAAGTTAGAGCAAACAATTAGAAAAATTAGAAAACAAAAAGAACTTCACAATTTTCAAGAAATGGCAAATACTATACATAATAATTTAGAAAATCAAATTGATGAGAATGTACAAAAACCATTAAGATATTTTGATAACCCTACGGCAGATGAAATTCATTGTAGTATAAAAACTCCTACCATAGAAGCCAACAAATTTGAATTAAAACATATTATGATTCAGATGGTACATAATAACCAGTTTGGGGAACTCCAACTTAAGATCTTAACTTACATCTTTCAAGTTTTCTAGAACTTTGTGCCACATTTCAATATAATGGTGTCTTTGATGATGTTGTTAGACTTAGGCTTTTTCCTTTTTCTTTAACTAATAAAGCTAAAATTTGGTTGAACTCATTAGAACCTGAATCTATTAGAACTTGGAGTGACCTAACACAAAAAATCCTTGGCTAAGTATTTTCCACCTTCAAAAACTGCTAAGCTTAGAAATGATATTACATATTTTTTTTCAATTTGAAGGGGAATCAATATACGAGATTCAATATACGAGGCTTAGGTCAATATACGAGATTTAGGAATGCTTTAAAGAACTTCTTAGGAAGTTTCCACATCATTCTTTGCTTGATTGGTTAATAATTCGAACATTTTAAAATGGATTAGTAGGACCTCTTAGATTAATTATTGATGTTGTTGATGGTGGTTCATTAATATCAAAACCTTTTGATGAAGCATATTTTTTAATTGAAAAAGTAGTTACGAACAATTTTCAATGGACTTTTGAATGGGTAAATCCTAAAAGAATAACCAGTGTTCATGATTCTTATTTTATTTCTATGTTAACATCTCAAGTAGTTATAATATCAAGAAAGATAGAATAATTTGGAATGAATTAAACTCTAACACCTCCAGTAATTGAAGAAAATTCATTAGTATAAATGGTTGATTATAAAATTTCTACATTTGAGACTTTAAATGTAATTAAAAATAAACCTAATAACCCTTATTCAAACTATTACAACTCAAGTTGGAAAAATCACCTTAACTTTAATTGGAATAATAATTCAGGTGGTGCTAACCAGCAATGGGGAAACAATCAAGTGAACTCAATGGGAAATTGAAGCAATCAGGGTACTACTACCTATAAACCAACTTATCCTCCAAAATTTAACAGCAACCAACAATTTAAGGAGAAGAAATTATCTATAGAAGAAATGGTGTTACATATGAGTAATCATCTATAGAGTCAATGAGCAACAATTAGAAATATCAAAAATCAACTGGGAAAAATTTCCAATGCCCTTAGCAATAAGCCTCGCGAAATTCTTCTTATTAATACTGAAATTAATCCTATGGACTAGAACAAAGAGCAAGTTAAAGCTGTCCAATTAAGAAGTGGAAGAGAATTGGAGATGAGAGTTTAAAAACAGATTGAAATTGAGAGAAGAGAAATTGAAAAGTCTGATGAAGATATTCCTCAAGACTTAGAAAACAAGACTTAGAAAAACCTAACTTAGAAAAACCTATTTCTCTAATGAAGATCAATTTAGAATGACCACCACCTCCACTTTCTTAGAGACTTTGACAACAGAAGTTGGGTAAATAATTTTCAAAGTTTATCAAAATATTCAGGAGGTTAACTGTTTTTATATTGTTTGTTGAAGCTCTGAAACAGTTGTCGAGCTATGTAAAGTTTATGAATGATATTCTTAATAAGAAAAGAAAGTTTAATGACAGTGAGATTTTTTCCCTTAATAAAGAAATTAGCGCAATAATTCAAAAAAAAAATTCCTCAAAAACTTAAAGATCCTAGTAGCTTTACTAATAAGATCCCGGTAGCTTTACTATTCCATGTGCAATAGGAGATATATTTTATGGGAAAGCTTTATGTGATTTAGGGGCTAGCATTAACATTATGCCTCTATCTATTTTGAGAAGGTTGGGATTAAGAGAGATTTCTCCCACATCTGTAACTCTTCAGTAGCTAATCGATCAATCACTTACCCGAAGGGAATTATAAAAGATGTGTTAGTAAAAGTGGATAAATTTATCTTTCCTATAGATTTCATTGTATTAGATATGGAAGAAGATAAAGAAATTCCAATCATTTTAGGAAGACATTTTCTTGCTATTGGAAGAGCTATGATACATGTGCAAAAATGTGAGTTAACCATGAGAGTCAATGATCAGAAAGTTACATTTAATATATCAAAATTGATGAAATATTCAAGGAAGGGAAGAGACGAGTCTCTCAGAATGGAACTTATTAATCATCTAAGTAATAGCTATTTCAAGGAATATTATGAAGATAAAATGGAACAACAAGAACTAGAATATGAAAAAGATACTAATCTGAAAAATAAAATAATTGAAATGATTAATGAGGATACAATTTATGCTCAGAAAAAATTTAAGTTGTTGGACACTAGTGAAAACAGTAAATCTTTTAGTCCTTCAATTGAAAAATCTCATGAACTAGAGATGAAGGTTCTACCAATGCATTTAAAGTATGTTTTTCTAGGGAACTCATCTACATTACCTATTATAATATCCTCAAACCTAACTAGAAATCAAGAACAAAAACTAATGGAAATTTTTAAAAAATATAAGAAATTTTTTGGATGGGTGATAGTTGATATTAAAGGTATTATTCCTTCCATTTGTATGCACTGAATTGTAATGGAGGAAAATCATAAGCTGAGGAATGATCCTTAAAGGAGACTAAATCTAATAATGAAAGAAGTGGTTGGATGAGAAATTATAAAGTGGTTAGATGCTTGAATTATTTATCTTATCTTAAAAAGTGCTTGGGTTAGTGTGATCCATTGTGTTCCTAAAAAATGGGGAGTGAATGCATCTATTAACAAAAGAAATGAATTAATTCCAACTCAAAAAGTCACTGGGTGGTAAATCTGCATTGATTGTAAAAATTAAATCACGGCACAAGGAAAGATCCATTTCCATTACCTTTTTGGATTAAATGTTAAACAGGCTAGTAGGGCAAAAATATTTCGGCTTTTTGGATAGATATATCATTTATCTCTTATTCATAATTTTCTATAAGCTTTATGTTGGGATCCTATTCCTAATTTTGTAATTTTTCTTGTGGTAATAAAATTGGAGCCTTTTGTGCTCTTATAAAAAAATTTAAAAAATGTCATTTATCACCAAATTTCTATAGCGCTTGAGGATTAATAAAAAACCACATTCACGAGTCCTTATAGGACCTTTGCTTTTAGAAGGATGCCCTTTGGATTATACATTGCACTTGCAACTTTTCAAAGGATCTTTTGCTTTAATGAAAGGGATTTTTATATTTTTGGTTGTAGGTACAAGAAAAAAATTTTAAGAGTAAAAAGGAGCAAAAATACATCAAAAAGGAGAAAAATGGGCAAAATTAAAGAAAAATACCAAACCAGTTGAACTGGCACCTAGGTGCCAGATACAAAATTTGGCCAGCACCTAGGCTGATGGTTCGGCGCCTAGGCACACGACTAATTTCTTGAAGAATCATTGAATGAGGGCAAATTTTGAAGAGATGTCTGAAACAACACTTAGTCATTTACGAAGCTCTATAAATATGGATTAATTCCAAGGATTAATTCCAAGAGGCTAAGGGAGTCGGATCTAGAGAGTCTCATAGTGTGTGAGTGTATTAAGTGTGTGTGAAGTTTCCTTTGTTAGTCTTTGTTATTTCTGGAGTTTATGAGTCTTATAAGTGTTGTTGGAGTCAGAGAAGTTATAGAACTTAAAAGGAGTGTTAGGGGGAACGTTTAAGAAAATTATTTGTATCTATATCTTTAAGTTTTGTACTTTAGATTTGAGTTTTATAGATATGTTTTATTTTGTTATCCTCGTGCATCTTGAGTTGTTTCTCTCTTTTTTCTGACAATATGAAATAATTAAGTAAGTGATTTTAATTTTGTTTAGAACTTTTTCTAATTCCTTAAAATTATGATGATATTTTATTAGATTCTCATTTACTTCACAAATTGGTCACTTTTATTGTTAAAAATTATTTAGGAAACTTATAGAGCCAAGATGGCTAAGATTTCTTAACTTGTAAGTATCACATTCTACCTTGTAAAGAGCAATGGCGATTGTCTGATGGGGGTTCAAATAGATAGGTAGATAAGATTTAATGGGTGTAGAATTGATGTTTCTAGAGTGACAAGCTAGATTCTTTTATCAATTTGGTCTAAATATTGGAACTAAGGGTCACTGGTAGGTCCTACAGAGAGGGCACAGTGGGTGATCTAAGAGTGTGAGATTATAACCTACTCAACACTACTATACACTCCAACACTAATATTAGAATAGTCAATGTTCTTTGCACAATTAGAAAGAAGTAAAGAATAGGTATGCTCATATTTAACACAATACCACATTTAAGGTTCTAAGCAATTTTGAAATTCTATGCTGATTATGAATTATTCGCAAGGAGAAAGTCTCTTTTTATATATTCTCTAAGTCATTTCATTTACTTTTACTTTCTTTTTATAGAATTTAGTCAACTAAATATTCATCTTTAGATATTTACTACAGTCTTAAGTAAAGTTCTCTTAAAGTCAAAATTTGTGCATTTCATTTCATTGTTTTTTATTTTTTTTCTTTCCCATGGGATCGATATTAGGGTTTTTAAAGAAAACACTATATTACTTGAAACAATACGAATACTTGTGTAGTACCCCTAGTGAGAAAGCTATCTCTTTAATTTTTATCATATTACATTTTTTTCTCACTAGTGGCTAAAATTAATTTAGGTCATGATTTTGGCATATTAAGGAACATAAATATCTGCATAATTGTGAGTCGGGTCAGTATGCTCCTATTTGGCACAACACATTAATTATATTTAAAATTGTTTAATTCTTACCCTAGTTATAAACTCATTGCAAGCAGAAAGATTTTTTATACAAATTTGAACTCTTCTATTAATTGTTAGTTTAGAATTGCTTAGTGGTCACTTTATATTTTAGCCTTTTTAGATTGTGTTGCATTTACATTCTGCATTTGCTTGGCATACTTAGCATTCCTTTTAATTATGTAGGATTAGTTAATACACAAAAACTTTTTATCATTTCCTTTTTAATTTAACCACAATTTAAAGAGGGCTTTAATAAAGTCATACTATAAGAGTTTTGCCTATCCCTGTGCGTTCGATACTTAGGACTTCATTAGAGCCCTATTACATGAAACGATATTTATACTTGCGTAGTACTCATAAAGTGTAAATCATTTTATCAAATTTATATAATATTTAATTTTACACACTAGCCGCTAAATATAATTTGGGTCAAATTTTGTTGTCAACTTTTAGAAGCTAAATTGATGCATAATTGCGGGTTGGGTCATTTTTTTGGTGTCGTTGCCGGGGATAACAATGAAACCTTTCGACTTAAGAAAATTTCTGCCTACTGATCCCCAGCAATGATGTTGGAAATCCAAATTCACAGCTTCTAAAAATAAAATACAGACACACACACATCAACCTTTGATAAATATCCTTGTTGCTCACCCCCAACGGATAACACCATCTATATCCCGAGTGGGTGTTCACTAAACTACCCATGGTGGATACTAGCACAGTTCCTCCCTTTTTGAGTTATATACTCTTTAAGGTAAAGTTAACTTCAACCTTTATTGATTGTTCCGTTGATCGTCTCGTTCAACGCCAATACGCGCAGTATGCTTCTTTAGCACACCACACCTATTGGGGGTCCATTTGTTGACCTCACTTTTGGGTAAGGGTTTTGGGTCTTTCCTTTAGTAACTAAGATTTAGCTATAGGACTACTATCTTAGCATCTTAGAAATGGTATCCGTCTTCTCATTAGACATTTTAACCAAATCTATGTTCTCTATGTTGGTTCTATATGTGTTCAATAATCTTTAATACAAAGATAAGAGATTACATAAGGGAACCCTGATGAGAATTCCTATAGGACCTTTGGACCATAGGACAACCTTGCATTGGTCTACACATTTTTTGGACTTCAATACATGGCATCATCATTCATAATCATGATGATCATCATAAACATTGCATTTTCATATCAGAATATTGCAATCATTATACACTTGGGGCTGACCAAAATTATTTGAACCCACTTTCCCCTAAAATACCCCCACTTTAATATTCTAATTCGTTCAAAACTCTCCAAAACTGTCATTGAATTACAAAATCCACTTCAAATCATTTGATACTATCATTTGGACCATTTAAAAACTTAAAATTGCAAAAATACCCAATTTTCTCAAAAAAAAATCCGAAAGTACCCTTGGACCACCAAAATATCAAATTTTCCAAAATCTTCCAGAGTCAACGCATCAATAAATCCTAAAAATCACACCAGATCATTCCTTATGTCTTCCTGAGAATTTTGACTGTAATATTGTCATACTTTCGGATAACTTTTTGTCACTTTGACATCAAAATAACGAATACTTAAAAATACTTCGGGGATCACAAAACCTTCCACATTGATCGAAAATGATCTCGAATATTGTCGTTTGACTCTAATTTTTTTCCTGAACCACCTCAAGCCTTTGAATCAACATTTGACCACTTTGACCAAAGTTGACCAAAATTACCAAAATGCCACTCATGGACCAAAAATTCTCAAATCCTCCAAAATCATTTCGAACACCCCTAAAATCAATTCTTGACCATTCATTGGGTCAAATTTAACCAAGTTCACTCACTTTGACAAAAATTGTCAAATCGAGCTTCATGACCAATCAAATACCTTAATTTCAAATTCAACATGTCTAGATTCAATTTTAAATGAATCCAAATCCATTTAATTGGCCCATGATCATCTTCTGAAACAATAGATCGTGAACATAAACTTTGACAAAAATTAAATTTGACGTATTTTTTTACTCGATCACCGAAAAGTGCTCTGATTGACCCCGGATGACGAAGCAGACCACACAAGCGTGTCTGGAACATCGATTTCATCTAAGGAGGACATTCATTTCACTACGTTGACGCGTTCAGCAAAAAATACATGGAGAGATTTAAATAATAATAATAATATTATTATTATTATTATTATTATTATTATATAAAAAATAAAAAAAATTAAAATAAATCCATTTTAACTCACGCATGCAGCAATATATATATATATATATGGTAAATAATGGTAGGAGGCTATTATACGAGCCCCCAATCCTCCTCATGTGACAAACTA
>NW_018250555.1:11473-25190 GCF_001263595.1 Phalaenopsis equestris | reverse complement strand
ATATATATATATATAATAATAATAATAATAATAACTCACACATGCTTTAACCCATCTCTCTCTCTCCCTCTCCCTCTCCCTCTCCCTCTCCCACGCCTACAGCCACCATAAAAAAAATCATCTCTCTCTCTCCCCTCCCTCTCTCTCTCTCTCTCTCTCTCTTTCTCTCCCACTCCCTCTTGCATGCCTACAGCAGATATAAAAAAAAATTCTCTCTCTCTTTCACACTCCCACTCTTCTTCCTCCTATAACTTCCTCCTATAAAAACACACCACCCCTTCTTCTCTACAGAACAACAACAACAACAACAGCCCACTACATCACCTCCCCCCACTCCATTCCTTCTTCACACACACAGCAACAGTTTCTCTTTCTCCTCCCTTGCCAGAAAACGCTGACATCGTCGGAAAAGCCAAAATCGAGCTAAATTCTGGCGGACCTCCAACCCGACGCGAAAATAACATCAAATCAACGTCACGAGGAGTTGAATAAGCTCAAGAAGGCCTACGTATTCAAACCAAATTGAGGATAAACCTCTTAGGCTCACGTATATCTACTAAATTAAAACGATAATCATGAACTTCTCTCCCTTCCATATCGAAAAGTAAATTACAAAACACCCAAGTATCCATATGGAAGTGATCTATTCTTTGAGCTGAACAAAACGAGCCTAAGAACGCAAAACTTCATTGAGAATCGGCGAAGAACAGACTCCGGGAAGTTTCGGCTGTCGGTTCTCCTTCGCAAATTTCAGCGTCGCGTAAGGAAGGAAGGCACTGTAGCAAATTTTCATTTTATTATTATTTTTTTTTATTCAAGAAAATTGGATTTAACTTCAGAATTATATAACTTTTTATAGAAAACTCAAAAAAATAATCCAAAAGATACTCAGAAAAATGAGGAGAATTTTTCAAAACTAAAATTGTGATTTTCATCAAGGAAATATTTTAAATTAATTTTTAAAGTTCTGGCGTATTTAAAACATAAAAATTAAAATATAAATGGGAAAAATCTGAAATTTTGCAGAGATATTAAATGGCTTAGAAAGAATCTCACCTAATTTTTTTTAAGTCATTTTGATTTCTCTATAGGAAGATTTCTTTTTTTTAAAACTAAAATGGGTCATTTTAAATAATTAACAAAAATAAAAAATGTGAAATTTTCAAATCCCCCTTGATTTTGTTCTTTTACTTTAAACAGATCTTAGAAACCTTAAAATCATATTTAAAATCATTTTAATAATAATAATTCAGTAATTAGGGGAGTAGGTTTGAGTTAGGTTAGGTTAGACTGACCCGAGCTCAAGCTAAACCTAGTCTAGCCTATTTAAAGTTCATGTCGGTCTCCTAGTATTAGTGGGACAGATCTAAATTCATCCCCATAGATCAACCCAATTTAAACCCAATACTTTGTTAGTCAACTTTAGGGTTACATTAATTAGCCACCGAAACAATAGGATTAGCTAAGCCTAAACATTAGGTTAGTTAACCCTAAACTAATAGGATTAATTAAATTGAACATTAAGTTAGTTAACCCTAAACTAATAGGATTAGTTAACCTAAACCTTAGGTCAGTTAACCCTAATCCATGGGATTAATTAACTTAAACCTTAGGTTAGTTAACCTCAAACCAATAGGATTAGTTAACCTAAACCATAGGTTAGTTAATCTCAAACCAATAGGATTAATTAATCTAAACCTTAGGTTAGTTAACCCTAAACCACTAGGATTAGTTAACCTAAACTTTAGGCTAGTTAACCCTAGTCCAACCCTAATCTTTAGGCTAAACAAACTTGAATCATAGCTTAGCCTTAAGCTGAACCTACCCTAAACCTTAGGTTAGAACCTAACCCATAGGTTGAGCATAGAAGAACCTTTTAGGTATAACCTTAAACCTAAGTTAAACCTAAACCCCTCAACTTGAACAAAAATTAAGAAATAAAATAAAACACATTATGAGGGGTAAAATTTACATAAAACATATTAAAACTTAAACTTAAAAAAAACCAAATGCAATAAGGCTTTAAATCATGACATTGAGGTTAAGTCAGCTTTAAAGCTGTCAACTTCACATAAGTAATAACAACTGAACAAAAATAATTAAAATAAAACACTTAAAATCTGACAACAAGATGTAAACAACCTAAAACATTTTAACCCTAAAATTGATAAAGTAACTCAAGGATCAATTAAATCTCAATCACAAAGATCACATAATGCAACTTAAACCCCTTTTTGTTCTAGTTTACGAAGATTCCTTGGATGATGCATTCTGTCGATGTTGACAAGAATCTTCTGATCCTTGTCGGAAACCACCTTTCAGGCTAAGTAAACTAGGGCACCCGACGACCCAGGACAACGGAGCCATAGACTTCTTGACTGGGTTACCACTAATTAAATAATTAAAATTTAATAAAAGTTTAATAAAATATTATTTTTTTATTTGATCTATTTATTGATTTACGTATCTCAATGCATGTTCTTTTACTATTTTTATCAAACATAGAATGCATCTGTTAAGGACAAATAATGAGGAAATAAAAGTTGTATAGACTAGGGAGAACCGAGAAATCATAACACTTGGGATTTACTTAGCTTAAGTGAACTTAGCCTTGGCCTAGGTTTGAACTATACCTCTACTACCCTTTAATTAATTCACTGTAAAATTATCAAAACAAATAAAACTTTTAATAATAAGATCAGTGTACTTGAAGACTTGAAGACACTTCAATAAGGAACTTGGGGCAGACTTCGTGGGCAGCTCGTTCAAGATCTTCCTTTAGGATTCTGAGGCTGTCTTTTATGATATAAAACCTCTCTTTTTGTTAGGCTCCTGCATAGTCCCAATATGTAACTTGTCCTAACTTTTTTTAGGATTCTGAGGTAGTTACTCGACGTAAAACCTCCTATATTTTTAGGTTTTTTGTGTAAATTATCATTACATAAATCTAAGCCCCAATTAATAAAACTGGCAAGAGTAACTTAAATTAATATCATCCTAAATTGAGCCAAACATTAGGATAGTTTGGGAGATTACCAAGAACCTATCCTGGATCTTTAATCTCCCATACTTTTCTTCCTTTGATTCTTAAAGTACAATCTTTCATATTTGAACCAATCGTTATTGAAAATTTCACAATCATGTTCGTTGAAAACCCTTCCTTTTGAATTCATGAAACAAAAGATTCCTGATTTTTATCGAGAGTTTTCTTAAGTGATCTATTTGCTTAAGTTGTAATTAACTATAGGGGCTTGCCCTTATAGGGAACTTAAAAGAACCCATACTTAAAATAAACCTTATTTGACTCTCATATCAAATAGGGGAATCTGTCGGTCATCATGCAAACTTGCATATCAAATGGAAGTCATTTATTTCTATAGTTTATGTAATTGAGCTTATTATCAAGTAGTGTATTACCATTCAGGGTAGTAAATTACTCGTGATTAGCTCGATTATTCAAATTGTAGGAATCAATGAGATCAGTTTGAACCCATTTTCTTCAAATTAAAATACCTAATTTTTAAACACAATATTACGCTAATTTAAACCGCACCCAGTCGTATGGTGACTGATAAGCAACAAGTCATTGCCGAGGTAAAGAAATTAACACTAACTTTGTCTGAGAAGAACAATACCTAACAAGGCTAGCCAACATCATGCCATTTAAAAAGAAAAATGGACAAATCCATGTATGTGTTGACTTCAGAGATTTAAATAAAGCGTGTCCAAAAGATGAGTTCCCACTATCAATACTACAGTTAATGGTGGGCATCGCATCGACACATGAGATTTTCTCCTTTATTGATGAATCATTCAGATACAATCATATCAAGATAGCTCCAGAAGATGCAGTGCTTACAGCTTTTAGAATGTCGGTCGGGATCTTCTACTACACAGTAATGTCATTCAGGTTGAAGAATGCCGGAGCAACTTACCAGCGAGCTATGACAAACATTTTTGATGACCTCATCCACAACCAGGTGGAATGCTACATGGACGACTTGGTCATTGAAACCAAGCTGTGATTAAACCTCTTGTAGAATTTAAGGATCGTGTTTGAATGATTACAGGAATATAATCTTAAGATAATTCCCTTAAAGTGTGCGTTCAATCATCAGAGAATCGAGATCGACCCAAAGAAGATTAAAGCTACGATTTGAGGATTCATTATCTATCATCGTGGAATTGAGGTCAACCCAGAGAAGATTAAAGCTATCTTAGAAATGCCGCCCCTCAAAACCCTAAAATAATTATGATCTTTTCAAGGTAAACCGGCATACCTGAGACGCTTTCCATCTAATCTATCAGGTAGGTGTCAGCCCTTCTTGGAATTAATTAAAAAGGATGCCAATTTTTTTTGTGAAGAGAAATGTCAATGGGCCTTTGAAGATATTAAACAATACTTGATGATACCGCCTGTTTTGGCAACCCCTATCCTGAAAGAACCTTTGATACTTTATACCATGGCCTTACACAACTCTCTTGGAGCCATATTAGCTCAGATCAATGATGAGGGTAAGAAAATGCACTATATTACTTGAGTCGGCGTCTAATACCAACTCACCCACTACCAACTGGGTCCCCTCTCGATGATGACATACCAGACGAGCAGATACTACAAGTGGAACCATCCGATGCAAGACATTGGGAAATGTACTTCGGTGGAGCTTCGTCAACCAAAAAAGATAACGGATTAGGAAGAGTTGTACCAGGAAAAGCAAGAATCGGTTTGATCTTCATTACACCATATTAGGGCATGTTGAGATTCTAATACCACCAAATAGAGATCTGTATAAACAATGAAGCAAAGTATGAAGAATTAATCACCGGATTGGATTTGGAAAAATTGATGGACATAACAGACATTCCCATCTACAACGACTCGCAACTCATCATTTGACAAGTTGCTAAACAGTACAAGATTCTGAAGCCAAGTCTAGTAGAGTATCACTGGTACATAATGAAGTTGTTGGAAGAGATTCCTCGAGGAGATAATGCCTATTTCGATGCTTTAGCCAAACTTGCTAAAGAATTGGTGTATCCGCCTGAGGATTTCAATTACATCACGATACTGGGACATCAGATCCTATTACGGGTCGACCTTAATAATTTTCACAAGCTTGGGAAATAAGAAGTGATAGTAGCTGTAGTAGCTAACAATACCAAAGATTGGTGCAAACCGTTGATAAAATATTTACAAACGGGAAAGCTACCAGATGAAAAGTTTGCAGTGTACCACATTACGATAAGAGCCATGTCATATGCTTTGGTGGGCAACGACCTTTACAGAAAATCATTCAATCAAATATGGCTGAGGTGTCTGAGCAGAACAAAAGCATAGAATATTTTTAATGAAGTGCACTCAGGACTATGTGGAGCTCACCAGTCAGGGTCAAAGATGAAGATGAAGATCAAGAGACTTGGGTACTACTGACCAGAAATGTTGATTGATTGTATGGAAAATGACAGGAAGTGTCACCAGTTTCAAGTGTGTGGAGTGGTCTTGCACCAACCACCAAATGTGTTACACCTAACCATCGCCTCATAGCCATTCGAGTGTCGAGGTACGAACATAGTGGGCCTGATAGACCCTCCATCTTCTAAAGGACACAAGTTCATTCTCATAACTACATATTACGTTTCCAAATGGGCAAAGGCAGTGTCGTTACAAGAAGTAACACCACATCATGTTCCCCAATTTTTCAAGATTCAGATCATCTATCATTTTGGTGTTCCATGCAGGATCATATCAGACAATGGGTCAGCCTTCAAGAGCACCAAGATTAATAATTTCGTCAAGTGACATGTGATAGATTGGTGATATTATATGATTTACTATCCCAGGGTGAATTTCCTAGCCAAGGATTTTAACAAAATGCTTGTGCTAATTTTAAAGAAAACATTGGACGACAATAAAATAGGATGTCACAAAAGGTTACTATAGGCTTTGTGGGCCTACAGGACGATGTTCAGGACACCCACTCAATGAACGTTGTCTTTGCTAGTGTATAGGTCTAAGGCTATACTCCCATTGGAGGTGCAGTTACCATCTCTTAGAGTCGTCGTTGCCAACCAGATCACAACATGAGGAAATGCCAAGCTCAGACTTGAAGGATTGAAAAATCTCGAAGGAAAGCAATTAGAAGCACAGAAAAATTTGGAGCTCTACCAAGCAAGAATGGTCCAAGCTCATGAAAAATTGGTCCACTCAATAGCGTTCAAAGTTGGTGACCTTATACTCATTCTCAGAAGGCCTATCCTTGCATTCTGCAAGATAGGTGAAAATTTTGAACCAACTTGGGAGGGATCGTTTATCGCAGAGAGGGTCTATTCTGAAGGATCTTAACAGCTAGCCAATTCCCGAGGTGAGAGATTGTCGCCGATCAATGGATGATATTTTAAGACATATTATGCAACTTGACTTCACCTAAAAAGAATTCTGAAAGTGTTACTCATTCTGAGGATGTTTATTTTGCCAGTGTCTATTACTAGGTCCAGAATTTTGTAGCAAAATTAATCTTAATAAAATAAAATTTTTAATTTTTCACATCTAAATCTTCCTATTTAAATTTTGAAATTTCCCTAAATTAAGTTAAATAAAAGCTTGCACATGTTAAAATTTAAAATCTGTTTAATAATGGCTTGTTATTGTTCTTGTTCATTTATTGAATTTCAACTCGCTGATGTTTTCCTGTCTTCTACATAAAATGTCAAGTCAGATGTTGATCTTTGCTTTTAAATACAACTTAATTCTCACACTAAATGAAGAGAAGGCAGCCATGGGCAACATTGTGAGCTTTGACTTGGACTATGGTCAAGTCAATGTAGACTATGAAGGCACCCTCATGAATGTTGTCTGTCGCCATGAGGCAGAAGGATTGCCGTCACTACTCAGAATCAGAGCCTGGAAAAACTCTCACTGAATAGGAAAGAATATGAGAGGGTATGGTACCCTATAGAAGGAAATAGCTATTTACAATCAATGATCACGACGCTGATAGGAGACTTGGTCGGTGCCAATGAAGAAATGTTGGTTTTTTGAATAAGCTGTTAAGGAGGATGCAACGTAGAAACACCAACCAGCGTAAACACAAAGCTTTGAGTTGCTTGGAGAAGCAATGAGCTAAGGAAGCCACTGTAAGATTAAGTTTGATTCATGAAGAGGATGTCTATGACCCGAGTCTGAGGGAAACTTCTACTAGCCCCTTAGTGAAAGAGGAGGAGCCAGGTTTTGTTACAGGGTACACATCGTTAAAGGTCTATGAGGAGCTTTGTGCAAGATTCCCAATGTGTAATGCTGAAATACCCTACCAAAAAAGGTCAGTCATACCATTTAGAGAGTGCCTAGAATGTAACGTCCTCCATCTGGAGTGTTACGAAACATTTAAAGAATATACAACTGTCAGCATGAGGTTTAAGAGTTCTGAGCATCTGTATGTTGAACCATATATTACAAAATTTGTAGAGTTGGGACCATTTTGGATTCTTTTAGAGGTTCAGATAGAGGAGAAGCCCCAACAATTTTAGATGATACTCAAATTCGAGCTTGAGAAGATAAGTTGGCTTTGAAAGCAAGAATCAGATTACTATGAAAAAATTCAATGGAAATTTGTTAATATCCTAAAGGGACTGGAGTTACATACCAGAGTACTTTCAGAAAGTGATCAAAAGAAAATTATTGACTATTTTCTTATCTTAGAGACAGTGGCCGAGTAGGATAGTTGAAGAAGAAGACAAATACTGAGCCCTGGAAGTGGATGCAGGGAAAGGTATAATTACTATCCAGTGTGGATGATGCTCAAATTTTGTTAAAGAAAGGAAAGGGAACCCCCTATGGATCTTAAGATATGATGAGGTGGATCCCCTTCCATCCACAAAAAAGTGCATGATCAATATAATGGTAAGATGGAGCATACTGTCAGCGGATTACATCCCGAACAGTTGTATCATCAAAATTTACGAGAAAGGGGATTACATTCCTCTCCACATAGATCAACACGACTTTGTCTGACCTTTTTGTATAGTATATTTCATGAGCAAGAGCAGCATTCTATTCGAAAAAAGAAATTGACATTGTTGGCCCCGGAGAGTTTAGAGGATCGGTCGAGATTCCACTGCCGGTTGGCTCAGTGCTAGTCCTGAAAGGAAATGGAGCAGATTTAGCCAAGCATTGCATTCCTAGAGTGTCGCGTAACAGGGTTTCCATCACACAAAGAAGAATGAATGATAACAAGGTGTCATAGGAATTCCAGCCAGATTTAAAGTTGGAGGAGCTCTGCCCGTATGAGCTGTAAGATAGTTGTACCTCTAAGTACACGCAAAAGGAACTCTTTTCCCGAAGCATGGTTTAGAAGGTTAGCTTGATCACCAGCCTACCCCACGAGACAAACAGATAGACAGACAGATGGACAATTTTTACTCTTTTATAGCTGCATCAGAGTAGAGAAGAAATGATATGTAATATTTTACATGTACTCAGCACATTATTTTGGATAGTTTTAGCACATGATCAATTTTACTACATATTTGAAGCAGAGTTAATGAATTTAATTTCAGATTTCAGCATGTTTTTCAAATTGCCTTTTTGTTCGATTGATGAGAAACCACTAACCACACGTTGGCTCTAAATTGTAACAAACAAAGAATGATACAACGAAAGTTTAATGATTAAATTAACACCCAAAGTTGAA
Source organism: Phalaenopsis equestris (assembly GCF_001263595.1). NCBI lineage: Eukaryota > Viridiplantae > Streptophyta > Magnoliopsida > Asparagales > Orchidaceae > Phalaenopsis > Phalaenopsis equestris. Next base: position 16,500 of record NW_018250555.1, on the reverse strand, counting down.
AAGTTAGTCAATAAAAATCAAATTTGAAAAGATTTTCTGATAATGAAAACAACAATAAAAGCAATAAAAATGATAAATCAATTCACCTTGAAATTCAAAGTTCCACGCCTTGTGCTTTTGTAGAAAAAATTCCTCTGTCTGCACAAATTCTCCACAAGTCCTCGTAGAGCTTCACACTCTTCACAAAATCTCACAGATCTGTCAACATTATCATTAATCTTCACGTTTCACATATTAACAAGCTTAGCACTATGATTTATCACATTCTTCTCACAAGTTTTCTACACTTATGGTGCTCTCAGGATCACTACCAAAATTCTGATTCCCGTAATTTGTGAGTTGATGCAAGGATTCTAATTTTGTCCATAAATTTTCTGCACCCCATTCCTTTTTTCTGCATTCATGAAACTCCTGGGATTAGTACCTAAATTCTGATTCCCTCCACTACTGCTTGGGCTGGATGTGAGTCCTTGAGCTTTCCTTCCCAATGTAGCAAAATTTAAATTCTTGAGGTCGGTGTGAGACCCCCTTAAATGGTAAGAGTCTTCTAATTCTCTTTCTGGGCTGGTACCTAAATTCCAATTTCCATCTCGGGGTCAGTACCTAAATTTTCATTCCCTCCGTTACCACTTGGGTTCGATGTGAGTCCCTAAGCTTTCCTTCCCAATGTAGCAAAATTTAAAGTCCCGAGATCAATGTGATACCCCCTTAAATGGTAAGAGGTTTTCAATTCTCTTTCCGGGGCTGATACATAAATTCCAGTTCCCATCCCAGGGTAAATACCTAAATTCTAATTCCCTCCTCTTCTCTTTATGAGGCTGGTACCTAAATTTTAGTTCCCATGCCCGGGTAAGTACCGAAATTATGATTCTCTCCACTACCGCTTGGGTTGGATGTGAGTCACACAGCTTTCCTTCCCAATGTAGCCAAATTTAAGTTCTCGAGATCAGTGTGATACCCTCTTAAATGACAAAAAGACTTTTGATTCTCATTCTGGGGCTGGTACCTAAATTCAAGTTCCCATCTTAGGGCCAGTACCTAAATTGTGATTTCCTCCTCTAACGCTTGGGTAGGATGTGAGTTCTTGAGCTTTCCTTCATACTTTTTCTCAAGCTCATTTATCATTAATGGATGTTATAGCTTTGGAAGAAAATTTTATTTAGTAAAAAGCAAATGACATATCCTTTATTGTGGGGGATAGAAACACAAAGTACTTTCATGCCACTTTAAAGCATAGAGGAAAGATCAATAGCATCTTGAAAATTAAAAATGGCATGGTCAAATATTAACTAGCATGGAAGATATAGAAGAAAGTGTGGTTTCCTATTTTACTGAGCTTTACCAATCCACTATACATGTTACTCCTGTGGACCATACCGTCTTTGTTGATGATCACTTCTACATTAATAGCCTCCATTTAATCCAACCTTCTGATGAACATGAAATACTTGCTGCTTTTAAATTTATTTGTCGTAATAAAGCCCCTGGCTCTGATGGCTTCTCGTCTTCCTTCTACACTCGTTCTTGGGATATTATTAATAAGGAGGTCATTCTTGCTGTTCAAAGTTTCTTTCTTAGGGATAATACCTAAATGTAATGATAAGATTACTTGGGATAATTTTTGACCTCTTTCTCTCACTTTTGTTATTTCTAAAGTCATGAGTAATATTATTGTGAATAGATTGCAGCCTCATCTCTCTCACATCATCACTCCCCAGCAATTTGCTTTTATTAAAGGCAGGGATATCACTGATAATATTCTCTTAGCTCAGGAAATGATTGAAGACTTGGACAAAAAGTGCAGAGAGGGCAACATGGTTTTTAAATTGGACATCAAAAAAGCTTCTGATACAATTAGCTAGGATTTTATTATTAATATTTTGCAGACTAAAGGCTTCCACCAGGAATTCTGCTTACTCATTAAAAGATGGTTATCTAATAACCAATATAGTGTGATTGTTAATGGTAAAGCTTATGATTTTTTTTCTTCTAATAGGGGCATTAAACAAGGAGATCAACTCTATCCCACTATTTTCATTATTGCATTTGATTATCTTTGTAGGCTTGTTAATAAGTTGCATCTTAAGCACTCTCACCTCAAATATTCACACAAATCTAAAATTTTGGTGAGTCACCTTGCTAATGTCGATGATGTTATTTTGTTCTCCAATGCTAGCAAGACTGATATTAAAGCTATCACGACACTTTCAGAGGATTTTCAAAGCACTTCTAGGTCGATGTTTAATCTAGATAAATGCTCCATTTATTTAGGGAAAAATGTACAACCTCACATTCAAACATGGGCTTGCACTTACACTGGTTTTAAAATTTTCAAACTCATTATTAAATATCTTGAGGTGATTATTCTCAGAGGGAGGAAAAAATAAACACAGATGGATGAGGTGGTTAATAAAGTTAAACTCAAGATAAATGATTGGAGAAATACATTTTGTCTAATGGTGGTAGACTCACTTTGTTGAAAAGTGTGCTTTGTACCCTTCCACTCTATGATATGCAGGTACTTAAAACTAAGAAGAGTACACAAAAAACACTTGAGATTATTTTCAACAAATTTCTTTGGAAAGGTACTAGATCTTCCAAAATTTGGACCAACTGGAAGTATAATAGTAGGCCTCTTTTTTTTTAGGGCTTGGCTTTAAAATACTACAACAGAATATTGATATCAGCATGTGCAAACTTTGGTTCAAATTTAGAATTGGGGAGTCATTATGGGCCAAGTTTATGCACCAAAAGTATTGTAAATCTTTTCATCCTTCCACTGTTACATGGAAGGTGGAAGATTCTATAATTTGGAAGGCTATTATTTCTGCTAGGGATGTGGCTTCTCATTTTTTGTTTTGGGATGTGGGGAACGGTAAAATTTCTTTTTGGCATGATGAATGGGGGCCTTCCACTTACACTAGCTTGCCACACAATTTAATAGATACAAATTTGCTGGTATTTGACTGTTAGACTAATGGTAACTGGAACTTATCCAAATTAATCTCTTTAGTTGGTGAGTTGGCTCCATCTATTGCCACTATTTTTATTAGAGAGTAAGATAAGGATGTTCCCCTATGGAAGTTTCAGGGTAGAACCTTGGTTACTAAAATATTATATTCTCATCTACATACTTTCACTCACTGGAAATGGAGCTCTTACACTTGGCATCAATACATCTCTCTCTCCATAAATCATTCTTTCTTTAGAGATATTTTTATAACTTGCTTACTTTAGATGATATTCTCAAAATGAAAAGGTTGAGACTTTCTTCCTTTTGTTACATATGTAAGAAGGAGGCCAAATCATCTCATCATGTGTTTTTTTATTATTCTTTTACTAAAGAGGTTTGGAGTTTGTTGGGGTGCTATTTTGGCATTATTTGGCCCCCTAATTTGAGGTTGAAAAGCTCTCTGGCTACCTCAAAGGAAATGGAGTTCTCTCAAAAAAATATTTAATTTTCTTGTTATTGTTCTTTGGTTCATTTGGGTGGCTAGAACTAGCCATAAGTATGATGATGCTAGTCATACTTTGACTACTATCATTTCATTGATTGTGGCTAGCTTTCATAAAGCTTGGAAAGTTGCAAATGATGCTTCTGGCTCTCTTTCTATTGGGATTGGTAGGAGACCAACTTTAATTAGTTGGATACCACCCCCCCTCCCCAAAGGTTGGATTAAAGTGAACATTGATGGTAGCTGCACTTCAGATTATGTTGGGGTGGGGGGCCTGTTTCGTGATGTTTATGTGAAAGGTATTGTTTTTTTTTGCTTCCCCTTGTATTGATGCATCTCCTCTTGAAGTTGAGAGTCATGCAGTCCTTGCTGCTTTACAAGCAGCTGTCTCACTTCACTTTTTCTTTGTTGTTTTGGAAACATATTCTGAGGTTTTATTTTACATTCTCACAGGTAAGCTAAAACCTGTTTGGTATCTTATCACTTTGCTGAAAAAAATTAGGAATAGTATTGAGGTGCATCAGTTACCTATACAACACACTTTCATTAATTGTGAGGGTAATTCCCCTACTGATTGGTTAGCAAAAAGTGTATTGCATGGTGCATTAGTTGGTGATACACCTCCTCACTCATTACTCACACTTATTCAAAGTGACTTACTGGATGCCCCATTTTTTTTATTATAATTTCTTCCATTTAAGTTATCCTTTATTCTTATTTGTTGCTAAGCTAGGCATTTGTGTCCTAGCTTACGGTCCTATCTATGATGGATGGAGTCTACACTTTTTCTGGATTGTTTATTTAGATATGGTTTGTAGGTGATGGAAGCAGGTTTTAGCTATGTATTTTTTTGGATGGGCTTCATTAAATAGTTTTTTTGCTACACTTGGATACTCTACTTTGTTTACATGCATTTGGGCCTTTTTCTTATGTTGGTTAACACTGCTCTCTTTATTAATATCTGGATTGGATTTGATTCACACATCTTGTTACATTGTTGCTTTCAAGAGGTTAACAGGTTTTACTGTTGTTTCTGGGACTGGAATAATGTTTATTGCTTCAAGATTCTGCATCATATTTTTTGGGATGCATAATCTTACCTTTTCTGTTATTTGATGCAAGTTTTCAGTGCTTGGTTGATCCTCTTATTATGCATTTTCTGCTATAAAAATTTTTGGGGACTATCATTTATTGGTCTGCTGATTGTCACTTCCCAGGTCTACAATTTTGCACTTGAGATGTTGCTTTCAATGAATTCTTAGGCTTCTTTCTCTATACTTCATCAAACCTATGCTGGGATTCAGTTCTTGAGTTTTTAGTGTTCTTTTCCTTTTGGAGGTATACTTTTTGGTGATGGTATACTTGTAAAATTTTGGTATAATTTTGATTTTGTGTATACTTCTTTTTCTTTAATTTGGGTGGAGTTGTATGTGGTTAAGGATCCCCCACTTTTTTGAGTGCATCATTTTTTGTTATTAGTGGGGGAACCTTTACTACCAAACTTTTGTACTATTTTGATTAATTAACATGTAGGAAGACGTATAACGCTCCTTTAATCATATATATATATAT
>NW_018250555.1:3352-11463 GCF_001263595.1 Phalaenopsis equestris | reverse complement strand
TATATATATATGTTAAAGTCACTTAAGAACAAGTAATAGTTAAGTTCGGGGGATTTTGACATGTCTAAAAATATGCTACTTTTATATACATATTTAATGCCTATTTTTAGTGATATTGAGCTTTAATTGAAGGTATTTCTATCTTTTTGTTGTAGGTACAATTCGTTGAAGCAATTGAAGCTAAAAAAAGCAAAAAGGAAGTAATTTGGAGTAAAAAAGAGGCCCTTTGTAAGAGTTAACTTGACGCCTAGGCGCCAGGATCTGACGCCTAAGCGCCGTTTTATAGAAGAGTGGTGCTTAAGTGCCAAAAATGGTTTCTTCCCCAAATTCATTGAATTTGGATGAATTTTGAAAGGTTACCATAGGTGACACTTGGAAATTCAGCTCTATGCTACATAATAGTGATTTTATTATAGACGACAAAAGGAGGAAAAGAGGAGAGCAAGTAAAGAAAAGTGAAAGAGAAGATTGTTTCTTAGAGTTGTAAGAGGAGAGGGAAGTAAAAGATTTCTTCTTCATTGCATTTCTCAGAGAAAATTAATTGATGTTGTAAGGAGATAAAGTGATTCAAAGGAACTTTAAAGGATTTGCTTGGGGAGGAGATTGAGTAAGTAGTTTGTCCTTACTTGTTTTACTTATTCTTGTTGTGTGAACTTATTTTTATTTATAAATCCATATTTTGTTGTATCTTCCTTATAAAATCTGAGTAGTTTATTTTATCTTTCTCCCTGCAATGAGAAATAATCTTGTGAAAAATTGAAATTGTTTTGAAATGCTTTCATTTTATAATTGTGACAATTCAAACTTTGAACTTCATTTACTTAATCAATATAGCTAATTATTAAGTGATCCAAAAATTATATATGTGTAAAATTAATAAAGTTAACTCCGCTTTGCAGTGACGCAAAAAACTTGATTCGTTATTTATGAATAGGAAATTGAATCAATTTTATGTTGGGCTTCTATGCAAGTATACGTATCGTTAACAGATAATACATGACTTTATGTTTTAGCCCAAAATATCGATCCCACGAGGAAGGTGTAAATTTTTATTGCAAATTTAAATCAGGAAAGCACAACAATAAAGAAAATCTACTACACTAATTTCAAATACTACACTAATTTCAAAACTAATTTCAAATATTTAGGGTGCTATCAAAACTAAATTACCAACTACTAGCAAAATTGTAAAGCAAAGATAAGCAATAACTACCAAACTATATTTTTGTGGTGAAGTTACTAAATATGAGAAAGCAACTTTCCCAGTACAATGAGTTTTTGGTTAAATGAGAGAGATAAATGGTTTTAATATGACTTATGCTAAATATGAGCAATTTTAATTATATACCCTCAGTCAAGTGTTATAGAGAATCGTTGGCTAATCTTAGGTTTAGCCTCTAACTCTACGGTTAGGTTGGGAAGATACTGACTCTCACTCCATATCTCCTACTACCCTTCCCCAAAAGGTTAACTTTCGTTTTAGTTCTCAAAAACTAAGACTAAATTGGGGATTTTAGTCTGTCACCCTAGAATCTTCAATTATTTGCCTAATAATACATATCCCTATTTAATTTCACTCGATTCCATGAACGAAACACTCCTTCATGGAATTGAATGTGATTCTCACTTTATTGTGAAACTCATACTCTATTTCCCGAATAGTATGTTTCACAACAGATGTTAACATTTCAATTGACCAAATTGAAAAGTAAATTAAGAATGCACTGAAAAAATCATCACAATTTATTTTATATTTTAAAATTGGTACATCCAAATTATCAATTCATTTCACCATATCTAAGAGTAGGGAGAAAGACAAAGAAAACTACTCTGACCTCATGTGAAAGATATGACAAAATATGAATTTCATTAATAAAAGAAAGTTTATACAAAAATAATTAACAAACACCACTTATCTTTAACTCTTCTTCAAAGCAAATCTCTTGTAGCTCCTCTTGGACTCTTTCTCTCTATACAAGACTCTTAATTCTCTTTTCGAAGATGTAGGGAAGAAGAAATCTCTCACTTCTCTTACTCTCCAACAACTCTTAGGAGAAATCATACTTAGACTCACCACACTACACAATACACACAATGGAACACTCAAGAAAACTTAATGACACACTAGCATCCTCCTTTTTTCTGATCAATTTTTGCTCTAAATAGCGTATAATGTTGGTTTTCCAAGAGGTGTATCAATTAACTCTTCAAAAAGCATCCAAATTTGTCGAATCTTCTAGACGCCCTGCACCGACTTCAGCGATGTCGACGCCCACTATGGTGCCGTTGGCGCTCAGTCTAGCATTGTTGGTGCCCTCAGTGTTTTGGACTCCTTCCTTCATGCTGGTGTCATCAGTGTCCCTGGTGGCGCCATCGGCGCTGAGTATTTCTCACCAAAATGCCATTTTTACTCCAAACTCCATCCTTTTTGCTTCTTTTTTGCTCTAAGTGTTAAAAATCATCAACCTACAATTAAACATGAGAATACCTTCCTTTAAAGCATAATATCACTAAAAATGAGTATAAATATAGGTCTAAAAATGCATATCTTTTTCGTGCATCAAAATCCCCCAAACTTAAATGTTACTTGTCCTCAAGTAACACCTTTACTACATAAAAATATGACTTATAGTAAAGAGTTTAGCTTCTAGATTTCCATATTTTGGTCTACTAAATATCATAGCATAAATTAAGAGAAATTTTAAATAACTTAAGTTAATACAAAAGGTATAAGAATATCTAGCAGTCAAGTCTAAGATTTTTGATTCTCTATTCTTTTTAAGGAAAATTGCAAATAATCATATTAAACCCACTTAGAATATCCATATGAAAAAAAACTTCATGAAAACTTTACTATTAAATATGATAATACTTAAATACAAGTTTATAGAATGTAGCTAAGTCTTCTTCCTTAAGTTGATTCAATTGAAGCCCATTTTTGATTAGACATCTTCTCAAGCGTCTCTTGACATTATTTTCTTTTCTTTTCTTTCTCTCTTTTTTTCTCTTTTTTGCTTTTCTTTTTTTCTTTTTCTTTTCATGTAAGGATTATTATATATAGGTAGCCTTTAACAATTTTGAACTTAACTATCCTCTTCTTAAAGTTAAAAAAAAAAGTTTTCACATTCCTTCCCTTTATAAATTCATCATAGCTTTGAAGATTTTCTTATTAAGTTTCAATCTTTTCTTTTATAAGAATCTCAATACTTCAAAAATATAAATTCCTTTATTTAAAATGGAAAAGCATAGTATTATTCTCTCATATCAAATACTTTAATCTCTAGAATTAGCCTTTATCATTAAAAATATTTACTTAAGCTTTCTATATATTTAGAAACACAAATATAGTTATTTAAAGTTGGGCTCTACTACCACATGTCATGTTAAATTAAATTTTTTTTTAAAATATAGCTAATTGAGGAAAGATAAAATTAAGTCTCTTTCTCTAAAAAGGAAATTTTCTTCCCCCGCAAACTTAATTTTTTTTAAGAGATTAAGCATGAAAAACTGAAAATATAGGGTGACAGAAAACAGTTAATACATAAAGAAAGGACTTACCTATTGGAGGTTCTGTTTTTGAAACTTAACTCTGAAATATTGCAAGTGCTGGTATGAAAAGCTACAAGACTTAAAACATTAAATAACATATAATATATATACAAAATATTTGCTGATAAAGAGTTAACTAAAAAAAATACAACAAAGTACTAAAAACAAACAACAGTACTAAAATAAATTTCAATTCAAAAATAGCTCCACAGACTATAATTTATACACAACATGCAATAAAAATCAAAGTGTCACACTCTATAAACTAAACAATAACAACAACAAAATTCAATAAACTATAAACTAAAAAAACGATCAGAACTATGACTAAGCAGGCATCTTCAATCATCTTCTTCCTCATTTTCTTCTTCTTCTTCTATATCAAAGTTCTATTGTTGAAGATAGGGTGACTAGGAAACTGTACTGAGTGGTCACCCCTCATATATCTAACAATAGCATCATCATATGCAGCATCATATTCAAACTTTTCTTTTGTTAAATTATCATTATGTGCATTGTTGACCTCCAAATTTTCAATCCTGTTCTCTATCCTTAAGATATCTCCTTGTTGGATCATCATCTGTTCCATAAGTTCCTGGAGAGTATGGGTACTAGAAGTATAAGGAATATCCCTACTCCTACTTCCCTTTCTCCATCCAACATGAGATTCATAGGTTTTAATATTTGCTGGCCCAATAGGTTTAGGAGGCTCAATCCCTTCCTCATTAATTCTAAAATCAACTCTTGATTGCTCACATAATGTGAAAATCAGAGCAGGGTGTCCTAATCCATTATTCGTCTGCCCAGGGCAATAGAACGGATGTTCTTATAGATTATATAGCCAACATCTAGACTGCCCATCTGTTGGATACGGAAGTTCAGGATGGCTATATCCTTAGTAACTTTGCTATGGTGGTTCGTAGGTATCACTCTAGCAGATATAAAGTAATGTCAGTCCTTGGATACTAAATTTAACATAGAAGCAGGGAAGTTTACCTTAACGTCATTCTTTACCTTCCAAGCTCCTTTTCCATCAGCAAGAAATTAAATAACTTCATCTAGAGCCTTGTTTGTAGCAGAGAATGTGTTGTACTCATAGTGAAATGCTCCTCGCAACTGTAAATTTCATTAATTCTCAAGGTGAACTCAACCATTTTACTACAAACATAGATGTGGTCATCAGAAGTCTTTTTCAAATTGGCATAAAACTCCAAGACTATACCAATAACAACTTCGGCAGTAAAGTAACAGAAATTCTCCCACTGCCGAGCAACAATCAATCTCTCAACTTCACCACCCAGATTTTTGAATGCTCAATCCGGAATTATTTTCTTTGTATTCATTAGACTATTGAAATGAACACTAGCTTTGAATTTGATGTAGATTTGGTCATCATATTCCAATTTCCTCTTTCCTTTGCTCATTCTTGGTGTCATTACATTCTTCAAAACAAAGAAAAAAAAATGATAAAATCCAAATAAATTCCTAAAATTTTGAAAATCACAATGTGTAACGTTCTAAACTTAAATCCACTAAGTAAGAGTTCATTACCAAAGGATTTTTTCAAAATCTCCTTAAAAGATTTTAAAATTTTGGATCTCGATAATGTAGGAGAAATCCTTGGTGGAAATAAATTTTTTTTAGTTCAAAGTGTAGCTTTTACTGAGAGAAGATGAAATCCAAACTTCTTTTTCTTCTAATCTCTTTAAATCCACGTGTTTGCAAGCCTTAGGGGTGTAAAAATGGCTTTTTTACTTTGCAATTTGCTAAATTTCAAAGTATTTGGGGACTTTTGGGTATCGGGCGCCGTCGGCACCAGTGTCAAAAATATTCAATTTCCATTATTTTCGCACATCAGCTATATTTAATTTACTCTAACGTCTAGTTAATCTCTTTAAACAATAAGACTCATCCTTAAATAGTCCATAAACAAGTGTTTTTACAAACAACACAAAACCAACTTTTATACATGAAATTGCAAATTTTTACAAACACAGATTTTTAATCCCACTAACACATACATAAAGCAAATCACACTATAATTCAGCGTCGAAATCAAGCCACAACACTAGAACATTGAAAACTAAACTATACATATAATTAAAGTGATAGGAGTTTCAAAGCAAAGCAAATCTAACACATTTACATTAAAAACATAATTAATTTTAAACAGTGGAAAGTCTAACTTCTTCAATTACTCCTCTTCATCTTCAGTGTAGTCTCCTCCTCTAATATCTCCCATTTACTGGTAATGTACATACAAATTGTGGAATGGTCAGTACGGGAATTGATCAGTCAAATTTTCATCAATCCATTCATTCTTCTCAAACATCTGCACCAAACCTGCTTCAATCTGTCCCATATGATCAAAGTGTTCCTTCATCCTCCAATCTAAGTGATCAAAAAGGTAAGTTAGATTTCCTATCGCATTTAAGATATTCTGAAGTTCTCTTTCTATCTTCTTTATTATCTTCTCCAAAACTTGTGAACTTCCAACTGTATAGGGTATTAAGGGAGTCAAAGCATATGATGATTTATCTAAGATAATATCCAACGCTTCATTTCCATTCCCAATATTGTTTTCATCAATAGGATCAATGTTTGCATCAATAGGATCCATGGGCTCCCAGGGTAATAACACTTTCTCCCAACTTTCATATGGTACTTGAGATTGACTGCAAAGTAAGAAGATTGCATAAGGATGCCCCAGTCCACTTTTAGGCCCATTCATTATAATACCAATAATAAATTTAAAAAAAGTTTATCCCAGTTCAATGGGCTTTCCCATTTGAATGCAATAGTTTAAAATTGCACTTTCCTTTGTAACTTTACTAATTCTCATTGTAGGAATGAAGAAATTTCATTGCTTAGATATCAGATTTAGCAATGAAGCGGAGAAACTAACATACCCCTCATCTCTGGTTTCCCAATTATAACTTTCATCCGTCAGAAATCCGTATACATCATGCATCAAATCCTTCGTTGGAATAAAGTTTGCATAATGACAGATTGGCATGCTTTCTATCATAAACATATCATTAATTCACGATAGAGTAAATGGTATGCCATTACCTCGAATGAAGATGACTCCTTGGTTAATTCCATGAAGATTAGCATAGAATTCTTTTACCACTGGAACAACTACTGCAGCGGTAGTGTAGCATAGAACTTCCAAACATCTTAGTACTATGATTTTCTCACTTTGCAAACTTGGATTACTTAATCCATGATTGACAAAGCCTCTCTCCTTGATAAGTCTCTTCTTTGTGAAGACTTTGACATATAATTTCTGTGCGTCAAAACTGATGAACTTTCTTTGATTGAAAATCCCATATCTTGAAGTGTTTCTGAAATTGGAAGCCATGGATTTCAAAATTTGGAAGTATCTAGTCATCTAAAATGGTTTTCATGCCTTTAAAAAGACCTTTAGGCAGTTATTTTGAACCAAAATTCTGCCAAACTCTGCCAAAAACTTCCTGAACTACTGAAACCGTACTGGGCGCTGTCGGCGCCCCTGATGGTGTCACCGGCACTATGGCTCTGTAAAAGGGTGTCGTCGGCGCCCATGCTGGCATCGTCAATGCCAAAGCTAAAGTTGTCTGCTAAATATCGATTTTCTTTTAATGTGTGTGTGTATATATATATATATATATATAAGGGTTTCCCCCCACAAAGCACTTGGTTTAACGTCGTTAACCCGACGCACCAATGTTTATTCAGGATGACTCAACATCAAGATTTCCTTAAATTGTGGCATGTGCCCTTCATAATAATGTTTCAATCGATGCCCATTAACTTAAATATTTTTCCATTTTTAGGATCTTTAATAATAATATTTCCATAATGATAGACTTTGATCACATTGAATGATCCTAACCATCTAGATTTTAGTTTTTCTGGAAATAATCTCAATCTAGTATTATATAATAGAACTTCTTGTAGAGGTTCAATTTTTTTTTTAATAATCCTCCGATCATGCCATATTTTCATTTTTTCTTTATAGATTTTTGCATTATCATATGTTTCATTTCTAATTTCTTCAAGTTCATGGAGTTGCAATAATCATTTCTCACCAGCATCCTTTAGATTAAAATTGAATTTCTTAATAGCCCAAAATATTTTATGTTCCAACTCTACTGGTAAGTGGCATGTTTTACCAAAAATAAGTCTGAATGTGGACATTCTTAAGTTTATATGGGTACATTCCAATAGGAGTCTTATAGGTAGTTTTGTATGCCCATAATGCAGTATTTAATCTAGTAAATTAATCCAATTTATTAGGATTTACAAATTTTTCTAAAAATTGTTTTATTTCACAATTTGATATCTCTACTAGACCTCTAGTTTGGGGATCATAAGCAGTAGAGAATTTGTGCATAATATTATATTTTCTAATCAATTTCTTAATCCTCTTATTCCTAAAATGGGATCTTACATCTGTAATAATCACTCTCGGCATTGCATATCTTGTAAAAATATTTTATTTAAAATTTTAGAAATACTCCGAGCATCACATTTAGGTACAGCAATAGCTTCAATTCATTTGGACATATAATCAACAA
>NW_018250555.1:0-967 GCF_001263595.1 Phalaenopsis equestris | reverse complement strand
TACACATCTATCACAGCTCTCCCTGTTGCAAGGAATGGTCTCTCCAAAATAATAGGAATCTCTTTATCTTCCTCCATATCTAATACAATGAAGTCTACAGGAAAAAAAATTTATCCACTTTCACTAATACATCTTCTATAACTTTTTTAGGATAAGTTATTGATCGATCAGCTAACTAAAGAGTTACAGTAGTAGTGAAAATCTCTCCTAAATCTAAATGTTTAAAAATTAATAGAGGCATAAGATTAATATTAGCTCTTAGATCACATAAGGCTTTTCTAAAAAATTTCTCACCAATAGCACAAGGTATAGTCAAACTACCAGGATCTTTTAACTTCTTAGGAAGCTTTTTAATTGTGATACACTCTTCACTAAGTGCAACGATCTAGTTATCTAAAAACTTCCTCTTCTTGTTTAGTATATCCTTCATAAATTTCACATAACTTGGCATTTATTATGAAGCCTCAATGAAAGGAATATTTATCATTAACTTTTTAAGGATTTCCAACAATTTTGTAAATTATTTATCTTTATTCTTCTGCTTCAATCATTGAGGAAATGGAGGTGGTGGTTTTTCTAAATAAATTTTTATTGGTTTATTTTCTTCATTATTGCTTTCAATTTCCACCTCCTCCTTCTCAACTTCAGTTTCTCTTTGGATTATGTTCTCCACTTCTTTTCTACTTCGTAATTGAATAACTTTAATTTACTCCTTATTCTGATCTTATGGATTAACTTTAACAGTGCTAGGAAGAATTCCTAAAGGCTTTTTACTAAGTGCAGTAGCAATATGTCCTAATTGATTTTCAATAGTCCTAGTTGCAGCTCCTTGATTTTATATTTGATTTCCCATATTAAACATCACTTCTTCCACAGTCAACTTCTTCTCCTCAACTTGTGAGTTATTGTTAAATTCAGGTGGATAATAAGGTCTTGTCGGCGCTATTTCGGGTTGGTTTATGGGGAG
>NW_018250554.1:5984-6242 GCF_001263595.1 Phalaenopsis equestris | reverse complement strand
GAGAGTGAGACACAAAGAGAGGAAGTGAGGGATGGGGAGGGGAAGAGAGTGGAGAGAACGAGAGAGAGAGAGAGGACTGGTAGAGAGAACATTAAGAGGGAGATTATAAAAGAGGAGAGAAAGTGAGAAAGATAGAGTGCTCAAACGAGTGAGAGAGACATAAAGAGAGAGGTGGAGATATGAAGGGAGAGAGATAGAGTGAGGGAGAAAAAGGGAGAGGAGAGATGAGGATAGAGTGAGGGATAGCGAGAATAAAAT
>NW_018250554.1:3426-3674 GCF_001263595.1 Phalaenopsis equestris | reverse complement strand
AAGATAGATACAGTGAACGTGAAGGAAGGAAAGAGAGGGTGTGATAGAGAAGATTGAGAATGAGAAAAAAGAGAGGGCGGAAGCTATAAGAGAGAGTGAGAAGTAAGAGGATAGTGAGAGAAACACAAAGAGAGATAAGGAGGGAGAGATGTAGGTATGAGGGTGGGAGGGAGGGACAAGAGATATTGAAAGTGAGGGATGGACAAGAAGAGAAAGAATTTTGGAGATAGAGAAAGAGACAGAGAGAG
>NW_018250554.1:1864-3335 GCF_001263595.1 Phalaenopsis equestris | reverse complement strand
CTCACTCTTCTCCCTCCTTCTCTCTCACTTGTCCTCTTATCTTTCTAGCAATTCTCACTCTTCCTCTATCCACTATCTACCTCATATGCTCACTCGCTCTCTCCTACTCTATTGTTTCTCTCTTTTGATCTTGCTACACTTTTTTCTTTCTTTTCTTTACCTCTATCCCTTGTTCTTCCACCCACCCTCTTGCTTTTTCTCTCCCTCCCTCTCTTTTTTCACTATCTCTAAATTTCTATATCATCCATCCTGCCTCCCTCCCTCACTTCATTCTGCCTCTCTCTATCCCCTCCCCATCGGCTCTTTCATCCCTTAGTCTTTCTTATTCCATCTCTCTTTGTATCTCACTCTCACTTACTCTTCATTCTTCTCTTTCTCTTGTTCTTTTTTAATGTCCATCTCTCTCCCCTTTCTCTTTATCTCTCTTTTGTCATTTCTTGTCTCTTTCATACTTTTCTATCACTATGTCTTGCTTATTCTTCTATCCCTCTCCCTTATATTATTCCTCTAGCTCTCTCTCTTATGTCATGTTGTCTTACTCATTCTTAATATCACTCTCTCTATCTTCTCACTCTCCCTCTTTCTCTCTCATAATCTCTCTCATCTCTCTCTCTCCCTCTATCTGTTTCTCACTTCTCACTTTGCCTTCATTTTCTCTAATTGCTTTTTTCTGCCTTCATTTTCTCTAATTGCTTTCTTCTCTCTCTCACCTTTGCTCTATCTCTTTGTTTCACTAAATCTCTCTCACATTCTCACACTCTCTTTCTTACCCACATGCTCTTCCTCCCTCTCTTTCACTCTCCATCCCCCCTTCCTCTCTCCCTTCATTTCTTTTCTCTCTCTTGCTCTCAATCTCTCACTGCAACTCACTCATTTATGTCTTCCATTATTCCTTCACTCCCTCCCACTTTCCATCCATCTTAAACAACCTCCTCACTCTCATGTCTTCCTTCCCTATTCTCTCTTTTCTCTCATCATTCTTTTCCTCTCTTCTCTCTCACTCTCTCCCCTTTGCTCCTCTCTCCTCCCCACTCACCTCTCTCTTTATCTCCAACCTCATTCCCTCTCATTAAGTCTTTCTTTTTTTTATCTCTTCTTTATGTATCTCTTCTCTATCGTCTTGCTCTATCTTCTCATTTTATCCATATCTCCCACTCCCTCTCCCTCCCTCCTCTCACTCTATGTCTCTTCATTCTCTGAATCTCTCTCCTTATCTTCTACCCTCCCTCCATCCCTCACATGCACTCTCTCATGTCCCTCCCTTTGTTTCTTGCTCCCCTCTTTCTCACTCACTTTACTCTCGTCATCTCTCACACTCACTCACTCGATCTCTCTCCCTTCTATTGCCTCTCTCTTTTACACTTGCTAAATATCTCTTATCTCTCTTTCATTTCTATGTCCCTTTCTCTTATGCCCTCTTCTATTCTCCAACCTTCTCCCTCCTTCCCTCCCTCCCACCCTACCTCCCCAG
>NW_018250554.1:0-1624 GCF_001263595.1 Phalaenopsis equestris | reverse complement strand
TCATTTTTCTTTCTTTCTCTCTCCCCCTCTCTCTCATTCTCTTTCTAATGCTTTTCATTCTCTCACTTCCTTGTCTTACTCTCTCTTCCCTCTCTCTTACTCTTGTTTCCTCTCTCTCTCTCTTGCCCATCCTCCCTCTCTCTCCTTGTCTCTCTCCTACTCTCTTTTCTATCTATACACATTCTTTCCCTCTGTTTCTTTTGCAATCTATCTTCCCATATCTATTGCTTTGCTCCCTCATTCTCCCTCTATTTATCTTCCTCCCTCTCACGTACATGCTCCCTCTCTTCCTGCTTTTCCTAGGTTTTTGTCACTCTCCCTCCCCCTCTTTTTACTCTATCTCCTCTCTCCCTCTTTTTCTCCCTCACCGACCTTACCTCCCTAATGGTATCTCTCTTATTATATATCCTTCTCTTTATCTCTCTCTCTTGCACTAAATCAATCTCACTCTCACTCTCCATTTCTTTCTCTAATCTCTCTTTCTCACACCCTCTTCCCTACTCTCTCACTCTCTACATCTCTCATCTTTCATTTCTCTCTCTTTGTCTTTTTCCTGTTCTGGCTTACTCTCTCTAATATCTCACTCTCTCTACTCTTTTACTCTCTTTTCTCTCTCTCTCACTTACTTTATCTCGCTGTCTTTATCCCACCCTCTCTCCCTCTCTCTCTCATCTCTTTCCTTTCTCTCACCCACTCTCTTCACTCCTATCTTCTCTATTTAACAACATCATGTCTTTCTTTCTAAACTCTCTAGCTTAATCAACCTCATGCTTTTCTTCTAAATTTGTCCCTTCCATCCTACCTCCCTCTCTTCCTATTCACTTATTATCACAGCCTCTCGCTCTTTCATTTACTTATCTTTCTCTACCCATCTCTCCCTCGCCTCAATAAATTTTTATCGCTCTCCCCCTCTCTTCTCATTCTCTTTTTATCTCACTAGTTCTATTTTTCTTGCTCTCTTTTCTTCCCTGTCTTAGTCTCTATGTCTTTTTCTATCTTTATTCTCTTTCTCCCCCACAATGTCCCTATCTTGCAATCTCGCTCCCTCACTCTCACTCAATCCACCCTCACTCTTCTACTCTCCCACTTTCTTTTGTTCTCACTATCACTCGTCATTTCTTGCTCTCTCCCTCCCCCCTCTTAATCCATACCTCTACCTAGATCTCACTCCATCCCACATTTTTCTACATCTATCTCTCTCTATCTCCCTCTCATCCCATTTCTCTCGCTTTTATCCCTCCCATCCACTCTCTCTCTTACTACCACCCTCCCTCTTTCTCTCTTTCACCATTTCTTTCTCCATCTCACTCTTCAGATGCTCATTCATCTCTAATTCCTTATCTTCCTTTTATATCTCATGCTATCACTCTCTCTCTCTCTCTCTCTTTCTCTTTCTCTCTCACTATTACTCATTATCTCTTCTCATATTCTCCACCTTTTTGTTTCTCTCCTAACATCTTTATTATTATTCCCTCTCTCTATTCCCTTCCCATCTCTCTCTATTCCTCTTTCGATCTTTCTCTCCTTATCGTCGCACTTCCTCTCTCTCATTCTATCTTGCTCGATTTCTCTTTCTTCCTTACTCTCTATTACTCCATCTCTCTTTGTCTCTCACTCTCACTTA
>NW_018250553.1:76434-78038 GCF_001263595.1 Phalaenopsis equestris | reverse complement strand
CAAGAAGAGAGGGAGAACGAGTGTACGTGAGAGGGTGAGAGAGAAAATAGAGATTATGAGAGAAAGAGAGAAAGGAGGGAAGGAGGCTGGAGAGAGGGATAGAAATATAAAAGTGCAAGCTAGAGAGCATTAAAAAATGAGAGAGGAAACAGGGAGGGAGGGATGGAGAGTAGAGAAAGAACGAGGATAGAGGGGATAAAGAGGTTGATAGTGCAAGAGATATAAGAAAGGGGAGAGAGCACAAGAAAAAATTGTGAGAATTGAGAGCAAGTGAGATAGAGGAAGAGAGGGAAGGAGTGAGAGAAAGAAACATGATAAAGAGGTTAGAGAGAGAGGAGACAGAGGGAGAGAGTGCGGGATAGTGATATAGAGAGGGGGCAAAGAGGGAGAGAGATGACAGAAAGTAAGAGATAAAGAAAGAGACAGATAGAGTAAGAGATGAGTAGAAATGAGAGAGAGAAAGAGAAAGATAGAGAAGTTATAATATAAGAGAAAGAGAAAGAAAGAGGGCGGGAGAGTGATAGAGCAAGATCGTACGAGAGAGAGAGAGGGAGATTGATAAAGATTATCATGGAAAAGAGATGGGGAGAGGGAGAAAAAAGGAATCTTAGGAACAAATTGAGATGGAGGGCAGGTGTGAGGGGGAGAGGGGGAGTTAGAAAAAAGGAGGGAGAGAGAGAAAGAGGAGAGAGAATGAGGGTGAAAGCAAAAGTGGGAGAGAGTGAAAGAGACGAGCAATAGAGATAGTGAGAGTAAAAGAGATAAAGCAACTTAGAGAAAATTATTTGAAAAAGGTGAGAGAAAGGGAGATAGAGGGATAGAGGGCAAGCGAGTGAGAAAGAGGGAGGGAGGAAGGAAGAGGGAGGTCAAAAGAGAAAAAAAGTGGGAGAAAGAGTGAGAGGAAAAGAGTGTGGGAGGAGAGAGGGATAATGGGAGAGAGAGAGAGGAAGGAACAGAGAGATAAGAATTTGAGAGAGAGAGCGAGGTGTAAGAGTGGAGCAAGACATAGAAAGAGAAGGAGAGAAATAATAAATAAAAGTGAGTTAGAGAAAGGATGAGAAAGTAAAAGAGATGAAGAGAGAGATTGTTAAGGAGTGAAAAGAACAGAGATCGAGAGAAGAGAGAAATTGAGGAAGAGAGGAAGGAGAGAGAAAGAAATAGAGAGGGAGAGAGAGTGTGTGAGGGAGAGATGAAGAGAAAGATGAGAGGAGGGTGTAGAGAGAAAGAGATGAACGAGAGAGAAAAAGATTTAGTTAGAAGGGAGATAAAGATGAAAAAAAGATGAGAAAAAAGAAAGTAAAAAAGAGTAAGCAAATAAGACACAAAAAAAAAGAAGAGAGAGCGATACAAATAGAGAAAGAATGAGAAAGGGAGAGAGCAAGTTAAAGCTTGTGAGAAAGAGAAAGAATAAGAAATGGAGAGAGAGCAAGGTAAAGAGAGGGAGAGGATAGGAGGAGAGAGTGGATGGCCAACAAATGCTCGCCGGTGATGGAACCTGCAACCATTGTTCTTAGAGTGAGAGAGCTAGAGAGAAGAGAGAGCAAGAGTTAGAGATAAAGTAAGAGTGAGTGAAAGGGTAAGGGTGCAAGAGAGAGGGGGGGGAG
>NW_018250553.1:70873-76237 GCF_001263595.1 Phalaenopsis equestris | reverse complement strand
GAGAGAGGAAGTGCAAGGATAAAGAGAAAGAAATCAAAAGAGGGGTGGAGAGAGAGGAAAAATGATGTTAGGATGGGAGGGAGGGAGATATAGAAATTGAGAGATAGTGGTAAGTGAGAGTGAGGGAGAGAGAAAGCAAGAGGGAGGGAGAGAGAAAGGGACAAAGATAAATAATAGAAAGAAAAAAGAGTAGCAAGATCAAAGAGAGAAAGAATAGAGTGGAAGAGAGTGAGCGACTGAGCATAGGCGCTAAAGAGTGTGATAGTGTGATAGAGGGGGGGAGAGTATTGCTATAAAAATAGGAGAAGTGAGAGAGAGAGAGGGGGAGATAAGTGAGAGCGAGTGATGATGGGTGGGAATGAGGGAGAGAGAGAGACCATAAGGAAGATTGAGCGAGAGGAATACAAGGGGAGGGTATTCAGAGAGTAAGAGTGTGAGAGAGCGAGGGAGGAGATAGAGAGAATGGAAGTGAGAGATATAAAGAGAAGATAGATTGAGAAAGGATAAATGATACATAAAAGAGAAGAGAGAAAAGAGAAGAGAGAGTGGAGAAGAGAAGAGAGAGTGGAGAGAAAAGAGAGAGAGAGAGAGAGAGAGATAAAGAGAGGGAGAAAAACGAATGGAGAGAGATAGGTAAAGAGTGATAAAAGAGGGGTTGAGTGAGATGAGAGAGAGTGAGAGCAAGTGAGGGAAAGCAGGTATGAGAGAGTGAGCAATGGGATAAGTGATAGAGAGCTCTCGAGATTGGATAAGTGAGAGGGAGAGAGAGAAGGGAGAGTGATAGCAATAAGGTGTGAGAGATAGAGGGAAGGAGAGAGGGAGAAAGTGGGGGAAGGAGAAGGGTGAGATGGAGAGGATGAGGGATAGATAAAATGGGATAGAGGAAGAGATAGAAAGATGGTAATAGAGCGAGAAAGTGAAAGAAAAGGGAGAGAAAGTGAGAGAGAGTTAAAGAAGGGGGAAAAGAAAGAATGAAAGAGATTGAGAGATAATATTAGAGGAGAAGATTGAAAGATAAGAGAAAATGTACGAGAGGTGGTAGAGAGAGTAGAGAAGGAAGTGAGATGGAAATAGAGTGAGAGAGAGAGGAAAGGAGATAGAGAGGGGAAAAAAAGGGATGTAAGGAGGGAGCATTTGAGGGTTAAAATGTGGTAGAGATTGAGAAAGAGACAAATAGTGGGAGAGAGGGCATGAAAGAGAAAGATGAGGAGAGAGAGAGAGAGAAGAAGTGAGTGACATAGAGCGAGAGAATAAAAGAGTGAAAGAGAAAGAAGATAGAGTGAGAGATATGAGAAGAGAGGGATGGATCAAGATAGAGGTAAAAAGAGAGGGAGGAAGGGAGAGTGAGATAAAGATATAAAGAAAGTGAAGGAGGGAGGGAGAGTGAGACAAAGAGAGTGGGTGGGAGGGAAGGAGAAAGAGTGAAGAGAGTAATGGAGAGAGATGATAAGTAAAGAGAGAAGTAAGAGAGAGAGCAAGAGAGCACAGGAGGGAGAATGTGAGAGAGCTAGAATGAACAAGCAAGTGAAAGAGATTGAGATAGGAAAAGAGAGAGTGGGGGGTGGAGAGATTTCACTCATTCGTCTCTATATCACACAATTTCACTCTCACTTTCACTCCCTTCATCTTTCTCTCTAATTTTTCTTCACTCTCTTTATTTTTTTTTCATCTAGATCTCTGTCTCCCATACTCGTTCCCTGTATTTTTTTTCTTTAATTTTATTCTTGATCATCCTCCCTCCACATCCCTCTCATTCTGTCAACCTCAAACATCTTTACACTATCTCTCTCTCAATTCCCTTAACCCTCATTCTCAATCTCTCTTGCTCTTTCTTTACTTGTTCTTCATTTCCTTCTCACTATTTCTCTCTCTCCCTCTTTTCCCGTCCACTCCCTCTAGTTTTCCTTTCTCCCTCCCTCTCTGCCTTTTTCATTATCTCTCCTCCTCACTATTTCTAATTTTCTCTCTCCTCTCTCTGTCAATCTCATATATTTCTCTCCCTTTCTCTCAATTTCTCTCTCCCTCTCTTTTATCTATCCCACACTTCTTCCTCTCTTATTCACTCTCTCCTATCGTTGTCTCTCATTTCTCACTCATTCTCTTCTCCTCGGAGAGTGCGTGGGTGAGAGCAAGCTAGATAGAAATGGAAGGTGGGAGGAAGAGAGAGAACAAGATGGAAAAAGAGAGTGGGGGAAGAGAGAAGAGAGAGAGGTAATTAGGGAGAGATAGAGAAACAAATAAGGAGGTTAAGAGAAAGAAAGTAAGAGAGTAATGAGAGAGGGAGAAAATAAAGATAGTGATAAAAGAGAGAGGAAGCTGGAGATTGAAAAAGGGTCAAATAAAAATAAGGAGGGAAAGATGGGGATAGAGAAAGTAAAATTGAAAGAGTAATAGTGAGAAAGGAAGTGGGAGGGAGCAAGAGAGAGAACAGATTTTGAAAGGAGTAATAATCGAGATAGAGAGAGAGAGAGGTAAATATATAGAGACAGGAGAGAGATGAGAGAGTAGGGAGGGAGTGAGTACAGATATTGGGAGAGAGAGGGAAAGATAGAGAAGAGAATGAATGGAAAGAGAGAGATGAAAGGCTGAGAGAGAGGGGGGAGAGTGAGAGAGTGATAGAGAAGGTTGAAGAGATATGGGGGAAGGAGGGAGGGAAGGAGGGAGAGTGAGAGGTAGAGAATGAGAAAAGAGCTCAGAAGAGTGAGAGTAAGAAAAAAAGACAAAGAAAGAGAGAGAGAGATAGAAATGGAGGGAGAGAGAAAAAAGAGGATGGGAGAATTGGAGCATGGAGATAGAGAATAAGCTTGAGAGAGAGGAGAAAAAGGATGGAGGGAGGGAGAGTGAGAGAGAGAGAGGGAGTGAGAGTAGGAGGAAGGGAGAGTGAAGAAAGTAAGATAAAGAGAGAGAAGACTATTAATAGAGATAAGAGAGGTCACAAGAAAGAATAAAAGAAAGAGTGAGAGAGATAGATTTAGAAAACAAGTGAAAGAGACAAAGTTGAGGAAGAGAGGAGGAGGAGAGAGAGAGAAATGGAGAGGGAGAGAGTGTGCAAGGAAGAGATGAAGAGATAGATGAGAGGAGGGTGTAGAGAGAAAGAGAAGAGTGAGAGAGAAAAGAGTTGGGTAAGAGTGAGATAAAGATGAGAGAGAAGAGAGTAAGCAAATGAGATAGACAATAAAATGAAGAGAGAGCGAGAAAGATAGAGAGAGAATGAGAGAGGGAGAGAGCAAGATAAAGCTTGTGAGAAAGAGAGAGAACAAGCAGATAAGAGAGAGCGGGAGCGAGTGAGGGATAGCAGATGAGAGAGAGATGGGGTGGCAGAGATGAGAGAAAGCTGGAACGAGTGAGGGAGCTGGCAATGAGGTAAGTGATGGAGAGTTCTAGAAAATGGATAATTGAGAGGGAGACAAAATAGGAGAGAGAAGGAGAGGGTGATAAAGAAAGATAGAGAGAGAAGGTGGGGGAGAGAGTAGGGTAAGATGGAGAGGTTGAGGGATATATAAAGTGGGATATGAAGCTATGGAAAGATAGAGACTGGTGAGAGAGAGAGGGATAGTGGAAGAGATAGAAAGATGGAAATAGAGAGGGAAAGAGAGAAAAGGGAGAGAAAGAGAGAAAGAGTTAAAAATGCGAGAGAAGAAATAACGAAAGAGATTAAAAGTGAATATGAGAGGTAGAGAGAAAAAAGGGACTTAGGGAGGGAGCGTTTGAGGGTTATAATGAGGTAGAGATTGAGAAAGAGACAGAGAGTGCGAGAGAGGGCAAGAAATAAAGAGATATAAAGAGAGAAAAAGTGAGTGACAGAGAGTGAGAGAGTAAAGAGGGAGAGAGAGATACAGGGAGGGATGAAGAGAGGTAGAGAGAGTGTGAGTGGGAGAGAG
Organism: Phalaenopsis equestris; assembly: GCF_001263595.1. Taxonomy (NCBI): domain Eukaryota; kingdom Viridiplantae; phylum Streptophyta; class Magnoliopsida; order Asparagales; family Orchidaceae; genus Phalaenopsis; species Phalaenopsis equestris. Next base: position 72,356 of record NW_018250553.1, on the reverse strand, counting down.
GGAAAGATTGAGGTAAGATGAAGAGAGAGAGTTAGAAAGGGAGAGAGATAGATAGAGATTGCAAGAGAGGGGTGTGGAAGAGATGAGAGAGAGCAAGAGCAACTTAGGGAGTGCAAGTGAGAGAGTGCAAAAAATGAAAATAGAGAAAGAGAGGTATAGAGACAAGAGAAAGAGAAAGAAAGATAGAAATAGAGAGAAAAAGGGAAAGAAAATGGAGAGAAATAGAGAGTAAAAAAGAAGAGAAGAAAGATTGAAAGAGGTCGAGAGGGAATGAGAGAGCGAAACTGTGTGAGAGACCATAGGGAGAGTAGAGATGGGAGGGAGAGGGAAATAGGGAGAGGAAAGGAGATAAAGAAGGGGAAAAAGGAAAGTAGGGAAGGAGTGTTCGGCGGTTGGAATGAGGGAGAGATAGAGAAAGAGACAGAGACGGGGAGAGAGGGCATAAAAGAGAGAGATATGGTGAGCGAGAGAGAAAAAGTGGGTGACAGAGAGTGAGAGAGTCATAGAGAGTGAGAGAGAAGATAAGAGAGAGATAGAACAATAGAATGGTAAAAGAAGAGGGAGGGAAGGAGATTGAGATAACGAGATAAAGGATGTGAAAGATGGAGAGATCATAGGTAGAGTAGGGATGGGAGGGAGAGGGAAATAGAGAGAGGAAAGGAGATAAAGAGGGGGAAAAATGGAAGTAGGGAAGGAGTGTTTGGCGGTTGGAATGATGGAGAGATAGAGAAAGAGACAGAGAGTGGGAGAGAGGGCATAAAAGAGAGAGATATGGAGAGCGAGAGAGAAAAAAGTGAGTGATAGAGAGTGAGAGGGTCATAGAGAGTGAGAGAGAAAATAAGAGAGAGATAGCAAGAGAGTGGTAACAAGAGAGGGAGGGAAGGAGAGTGAGATATTGGGGTAAACGATGTGAAAGATGGAGGGAGAGCATACAAAGAGAGTGTATGGAATAAGGGAGAGATAGAGAAAGAGACGGAGAGATAGAGAAAGAGACAAGAGTGAGAGAGATATGGAGAGCGAGAGTGGGAGAGAGGGCATAAAAGAGAGGGAAAGAGAAAGGTAAAGAGAAAGAGAGGGAGATAAGGGGAGAGAGAGTTAGAGAATAGAGAGAAATTAGGAGATAATATGAGAGGTAAAGAGAGAATGATAAGAGAAAGTGTATGAGAGAAGGTAGAGAGTTGAGAAGGAAGGGTGAGGGAAATAGATGGAGAAGAAAACAGATAGAGAGGAGGAGAAAAATTGATGTAGGGAGGGAGCGTTTGAGGGTTGTAATGAGGTGTAGATTGAGAAATAGATAGAGACTTGGAGAGAGAGACAAAGTGAATGACAAAGAGAGAGAGAAAGAAGATAGAGCGAGAGAGATGATTAGAGAGGGATAGAGCAAGAGAGAGGTAAAAGAGAGGTAGGGAGGAAAAGTGAGATAAAGAGATAAAGGAATTGAAGGAGGGAAATAGAGTGGGATAGAGAGAGTGGGATTGTGGGA
>NW_018250553.1:70111-70837 GCF_001263595.1 Phalaenopsis equestris | reverse complement strand
TGTGGGAGGGAGGGAGGGAGAGTGAGATAAAGAGATAAAGGAATTGAAGGAGGGAGGGAGATTGCAGCGAGTAAGAGTGAGAGGGAGATGATTAATAAAGACAGAAGTAAGAGAGAGAGAAAGTGAGTGAAGGAGAGTGAATGTGAGAGAGATAGAGTGAACAAGCAAGTGAGAGAAACTAAGATAAGGAGTTTGAGAGATTGAGAGAGATGAGAGAGGTAAAGATTATAGGAGAGATAAAGGGAGGAAAAAAAAGAGAGAGATATGTAGAGAGGCAAGGTAGAGATGGGAAATAAGAAAGGTTCAGATAAATAAAAAAGAGTTAGGGTTAAGACAAAATGAAAGAGAGCAGAGAGTGAGCAAGAGAGATTGAGGGAGGGAGGGAGAGAGGGTGTGAGAGGGAGACGGAGAGAGGGATGCAGAAAGGTAGGGAGAGTGGGAAAGATTGACGTAAGATAGAGAGAGAGAGAGAAATGAGAGATTGCAAGAGAGGGGTGTGGGAGAGATGAGAAAGAGAGAGAGTAAGAGCAAGTGAGAGAGGGAAAAATGGAATTAGAGAAGGAGAGATAAAGAGACAAGTGAAGGAGAACAAAACATGGAAATAGAGCTAGAAAGAGTAAGAAAAACGACAGAACGATAGAGAGAGTTAAAAAAAGAGATAGAAGAAAGAATGAAAGAGGTTGAGAGGAAAAGAGAGAGAAAATGTATGAGAGATCATAGGGAGAG
>NW_018250553.1:68419-69808 GCF_001263595.1 Phalaenopsis equestris | reverse complement strand
AGGGAGGGAGGGAGGGAAGGAGTTAGAGAAGATTGATGTACGAGAGAAAGTGAGAGGGATAGAGAAAGAGTGAGAGAGAGATAGAGGGAGAGAAAGAGAGGGGAAGAGAACTAGAGGGTGATAAGGAGAGAGACAGTTAGAGAACAAAGAGCAAGTGAGAGAGAATGAGAGATAGCAGAAGAGATAAAGAGCAAAAAGTGGGAGGAGGGAGAGGGAAATAAAAAGAAGAAAAAAGATACGGAGGGGGAGAAAGAGGGACGTAGGTATGAGATAGGAAGTGGAAAAGTGAGCAAGCAAGTGATAGAGAAAGTAAATAGAGTAAAAGAGATAGTAAGAGGGAGAGAATGATAGAGAGAAAGAGCAAGTGAGAGAGGTAAATAGTGAGGGAGGGAAGGAGAGTGAAACACAAAGAGAGGAATTCAAGGAGGGAGGGAAGGAGGGGAAGAGAGTGGAGAGAGCGAGAGAGAGAGAGGACTGATAGAGAGAAGATTAAGAGGGAGATTATAAAAGAGAAGGAGAGAAAATGAGAAAGATAGAGTGCTCAAGAAAGTAAGATTAAATAGAGTAAAAGAGATAATAAGAGGGAGAGAATGATAGAGAGAGAGCAAGCGAGAGAGGTAAATATTGAGGGAGGGAAGGAGAGTGAGACACAAAGAGAGGAAGTCAGGGAGGGAGGGAGGGGAAGAGAGTGGAGTGAGCGAGAGATAGGACTAATAAAGAGAAGAATAAGAGGGAGATCATAAAAGAGGAGAGAAAATGAGAAAGATAGAGTGCTCAAGAAAGTAAGATAGACAGAAAGAGAGAGGTGGAGAGATGAAGGGAGAGAGATAGAGTGAGGGAGAAAAAGGGAGAGGAGAGATGAGGATAAAGTGAGAGATGGAGAGAATAAGACTAGTATGGAGAGAGAGAAAAGAGAGGGTGCATTAAAGAGGGATAAAGAGAGTTGGGGAGAGAGAAATTGAGCAAGACAGATTTAGGTAGGGAGAGAGAGAAACACGAAGATGGAGAGAAAGTGTGTGTGAGGGAGAAAGAGGTGAAGATTGGATTAAAACGTAGACAGATGGGTAGAGAGTGCAAGAAAGAGGGGTGGGAAAGATGAGAGAAAGTGAACGAGAGTGAGGAAGAGTAAGTGAGAGAGAGAGTGAGCAATAAATGGAGTAAAAGTAAATGAGAAAGAGAGAAAGGATAAGAGATAGGGAGAGAGTTTAGAAAAAAAGGAGAAAGATATAGAAATAAGATGTGAGAGAGAGCTAAGAAGAGGGCGATAAGAGTCTGAGAGTGAAAGGTTGTGGGTTATGAATAGGCCAAGTGGGGGAGGGAGGAAGGGAGAGATAAAGAGACGAGACTGCAAGAGAGAGATAGAGAGAGAGTGAGAGAGAGATTGGGAGG
>NW_018250553.1:63024-68242 GCF_001263595.1 Phalaenopsis equestris | reverse complement strand
AAAAGGACGTGGGGTGGGAGTTTTTGAGGGTTAGAATGGGGGAGAAATATAAAGAGATAGAGAGTGAGAGAGAAAGAATATAGAGTGAGAGGGATAATAAGAGAAAGATAGAGAGAAAGAGAGTGTTAGGGGAGAGAGAGACAGTGACAGTGAGTAAAGGGGAACAAAAAGATAAATTAAAAGAATGAAAAGATAGAGAGAAAGAGGGATGTGAGTGAAAGGGAGAGTGACTACAAAAGAGAGATACCCAAGAGTGATGGAGAGAAGAGAGAGACCAAGAGAGAGAGTAAGAGAGAGGGAGAGGCAAGGAAAGAGAAAGAAAAATTGACAAAGAGAGAGAAAGAGAGAGAAATAGATAAAGCAAGAGAGAATGGAGATAAGAGAGTTAGGGAGAGAGGGAGAGGGAGAGAGGGAGGGGGGAGGGATAAAGAGGAAAAGAGAGCAAAGGAGGGAAAGGGGGATGAAGACAAGAAGGGAGAGAGAGAAGGATAAAGATAGAGTGATGAAACAACGGAGGGAGAGGAAAAAAAGGACTAAAGTTACAAAATTAGAAAGAAAGAATGAAAGGATGGCAGCAGAGAGAGAAAGATAAGGAGGGCAGCAGAGAGAGAAAGAGAGTGAGAGAAGGAAGAGGAAAGAGATTGAGAGGGAAAGAAAGTAAGAGAGGTAAAGAAATCAAAAGAGAATGGGAGAGATAGAGAGTGGTAGTGTGGAAGAGAGAGCTAGTGAGATGTTGAAAGAGAAAAGATAGAGAGAGAAATGGAGATAGAGTTGGAGTGAAAGTGGGAGAGAAAGAGTGATGGAGTTAATGAGAGAGAGAATGCAAATGATGGAGAATGCGAGAGAGATAAAGTGAGAGCGGGAGTACAAGAGAGAAGGTAGATAGAGTGACAGAGATTAAGAGAGGGAGAGAGAGGGTGAGGGAATGAAAAATAAAGAGAGAGAAAAAGAAGATTGAGAGTAAGAGATTGATATAAATAGTGAGAGCAAGAGAAAAGAGGCCAAAAGAGAGAGTGAGAGAGAAGCAAAATAAACTAGAAGAAAGGGGGAGAGAAAGCATGAAGAGTAAGTAAGAGCTTAGAGACATAAAGGGAGTGAGGGAAGCGAGAGAAGGAAGAGAAGATTCAGAGAGCATAAAGACTCAAAAAAAGATATTGAATGAGAGTGATAGGGAGAGAGCAACCAAGGGAGACACGAGAAAAGGAATTTAAGGCCAGAGGGAGGGATGACAGAGAAAGGGAGAGAATGGAGAGGGAGGGTGAGATAGATAGAAAGAGATAGATAGAAAATGTGTCCGAAAGAGAGAGAGAGAGGAGAAAAAGAGAAATAAAGAAGGATTGCAACGAGGTTGAAAGAGAAAGGTAAGGTGGAAGGGAGAATGAGAGAGAGTATAGAGAATGAGAGAAAGAGAGATCAGGGGGAGGAGATTTAGAGAGTGAGAAGAGAGAGTGAGTGCAAACAAGAGTGATATTGTAGATATTATAGAGAGGGCAGAGAGGGCAGGAGAGAGCGAGGAAGAGACAGAGATGAAGAGTAAGTGAGGGGGAGAGGGAAGAGGGGAGATTGATATTGTGAGTGCAAGCAAAAGAAGAGTGAGCAAGAGTGAAATGGAGCGAGCATGAAAGGAGGGAGGAGAGAGATTTTATAGAGAGAAAGGGAGAAGAGAGAAAGAATGAGTGAAAAGAGAGGAGAGAGGGAGAGAGAGCGAGAGAGAGAAGGAGGGACAGAGAGAATCAAATAGAGGGAAAAAAAGAGAGTGTGTGTGTTAAAGAAGGAGAGTTAAAGAGGACAAGATGGAAGAAGAGAGATGGATGGAGTGAAGGAGAGATAGAAGGCATGATTGAGGGAATAGGAGAGATAAGGAGAGAGAGAGAACATAAGAAAAGGTAGAAAGGGACAAATGGGGATAATAAGAGATGTTGAGAGCGAAGAAGAGAGAGACATATAGATGAGAGATAGACAAAAATATCGAGAGAAAGAAAGGGTAAAAGAGATAGAGATTGATGGGAGTGCTAGAGAAATGAGTGAAGATAGCCACAAAGAGAGTGTGCGACAATGGGAGAGAGAGAAGAAAATTTAAGATAAAGTGACAAAAGGGAGACAAAAAGTAAGGGGTGAAAGAGGGATAGAAGGGGAAAGAGATTGAGTGAGAGAGAGAAAGGGAGGAAGAGAGAAAGGATGGGAGAGGGAGAGGGCGGAAGAGAGAGTGGGTGGGAGAGGGAGAGTGTAAGAGAGTGGGTGGGAGAGGGAGAGTGTACGAAAGAGAGAAGAGACAAAAGGAAAGAGAGAGAGGTATTAAGGGAGGGAAGGAGGGATAAAGAGAGAGAGAGGAGAGAGAGATGAGCTAGATGGAGTGAAGGGGAGATTAAGAAGGTGAGAGAGGTAAAGAGAGAGAAGAGAGATTGTTTGAGAAAGAAGAAAGAGTAAGAGAGAGAGAGAGAAGAAAGGAGGGAGGAGAGAAGTAGGGAAGAAGGGGGAGGTGGGAAAGATTTTGATAGAGAGAGTGGGAAAGAGAGAGAGAAAGAGAGAGAGAAAAGAGGAAGCATTAGAATAGAGAGAGAGAGCATGTATGAGTAAGACTGAAATAGAGTGAAATAGAGAGAGAATGAAATAGAGAGAGAAGAAGGGAGGGAGAGGCATAGAACATGAGAGAGAGAAAATAAAAGAGGGAATAGTAGAGAGGAAGAGGGAGCAGGAGAGATTGGAAAAGAGGGAGGGAAAGAAAAGGAAAGAGAGAAATGCGAAAGATCAAGAGAAAGTAAGACATAGAGAGAGAAAGCAAAGAAAAATGTTGGAAAAATATTAAGGGAGGGAACATAAATATTGTTAGAGAGAGAAAAGGATGCAAATGATGTGGAGCAATAGAAAAATATTAAGGGAGGGATACAGATAGAAATAGAAAGGTGAAAAGATTGAAAGAGAGTGCAAAGGATGTAGAGCAATAGAAAAATATTAAGGGAGGGAACAGAGAAATTGTGAGAGAGAGAGAGAGAGAAAAGGAGGGAAGGAGGGAGGGAGAAAGGAGGTGAAGGAGGGAGGGAGATTAGCTAGAGAGAAGGACAGAACGAGAGAGAGGAATGAGGGAGGGAGGGATGGAGAGTAGAGAAAGGAGGATAGGGGGGTAGAGATGTTGATAGTGCAAGAGATACCATAAAGGAGAGAGTGAGCACAAAAAAAAAAAGAGAGAGAAATGAGAGAAAGAGAGATAGAGGAAGAAAAAATGGAAGGGTGATAGAGGGAGAGAGTGAGATGGAGAGAGTGAGAGAAAGAAACATGATAGAGAGATTAGAGAGGGATGGGGGGAAGGAGGGTGTGATAATGATATATAGAGGGGGCAGAGAAAGAGAGAGATGAGATAATGTGAGAGATAAATAAAGAGGTAGAGATAGTGAGAGTAAAAGAAAAAGAGGGAGAAAGAGGGTGGCAGAGTGATAGAGCAAGATCGTACGAGAGAGGGAGAGAAGGAGATTGATAGAGATCGAGATCATGTAAATAGAGATGTGGAGAGAGAGAGTGTGTGATAGTAAGGAGTCATAAGAAGAGATGGAGATGAAGGAAGGGTGTGAGGGGGAGAGAGGGAGTGAGAAAAAAGTGGGAGAGAGAAAGAGTGAGAATGAGGGTGAGAGCAAGAGAGTGGGAGAGAGCAAAAGAGAAGAGCAACAGAGTTAGAGAGAATGAAAGAGATAAAGGGACGTAGAGAAGAAAGTATGAGCAAGGTGAGAGAAAAGTGAGAAAAAGAGAGATACAGGGATAGAGGGCAAGAGAGTGAGAGAGAGGGTGGGGGGAGAAAGAGGGAGGTTAAGAAAGAAAGAGTGAAAGAGAGGGTAGGAGCAAGAAAGAGGGAGGTTAAGAAAGAAAGAGTGAGAGATAAAGGGAAAGGAAGTGAGGGAGAAGGAGAGAGGGAAAAAAGGGAGGGAGAGAGAGAAAGTAGAGAGATAAGAATTAGAGAGAGTGTGTGTGAGAGAAAAGGGGAGCAAGAGATAGAAATAGTGGGAGAGGAGCGGGAGAAAAAAAAGAAGCAAACGTGACTTAAAAAAAGGATGAGATAGTGAATGAGATGGAGAGAGAGTGGTGAGGGAGTGAAGAGAATAGAGATCAAGAGAAGTGAGAGAAATTGAGAAGGAGAGAAAGGGAGAGGGAGAGAGAGTGGGAGGGAGAGACAAAGAGATAGAGGAGGGAAAGAGAAGATTGAGAGAGAAATGATGAGGCAGAAGAGAAATTAAAATAGAGTAAGTAAGTGAGACAGACAAAATAAAGAATAGAGAATGAGAAAGATAAGAGAGGGAGAGAGGATGACACAGAGAGGGAGAGAGAAAGAAGATATATATTTAGATATATATATACATATATAAAAGAAGATATAAGGAGAGAAATATATACAATGGAAGGGGAATTTAGGGAGAGTGGGTGAAAGAGGTAGGGAATGGGAGAGAGAGGAATGAATAGCAAACGAATGAACGCATGGAAGAGGAAGTGAGAGGATGATGGAGGGAACGAGCAATAGTGAGGGAGGAGGGGAGTGATCAAGAGAGTGAGGAAGAGAGCATGAAAGGAGAAGAGAGAGAGAGAATAGTGATAGAGAAGAGAGAAAATATGGATGGTGAAAGTTAATAAGGTTGGAACAGAGAGGGATGAATAAGAAAATAGTAGAGATGAGGATGAATAAGAAGAAAATCAAGGAGAGAGGGAGCTTGGGAGGGGGAAAGAGAAAAAAGTGAGGGAAGGCGAGAGAGTGAAGAGAGAAAGTGTGTTGAGAGAGAAAAGAATAATAGAGGGAATAATGAGAGAGAGTGAAAAAGCAAGAGAGAAAGAGATATTTAATTGATGATATGGAGGGAGTGAGGCTACTAGAGGGAGGTCGAGATTGGTAGTGAGAGATTGAGGGAGAAAAATTTAGAGAAATAAGGGACAAATTAGGAAAGAGAGTGAGAAGTGTTGAGAGAGAATGAGATAAGAATGGTGAGAGAGACCAAACAAAAGACAGAAAGTGAAAAAGAGATTGTGGGAGAGAGAGAAAAAGCTTTAGAGAGGGAGAGTGAGAGAGATAAAGATAGGGAGGGGAGATAAAGGGAGGAAGAGAATTAAGGAGAGAAGTATAGAGAGGGAGGGAGTGGGAGAGAGGGAGAGTGAAGGTGAGCATGTGAGAGAGATCGAGCAACATAATGAGAAAAAGAGAGATAGAGAGGACAAGAGAGTGGGAGTGAAAGAAGAAGAGATA
>NW_018250553.1:59860-62487 GCF_001263595.1 Phalaenopsis equestris | reverse complement strand
AGATAGTGGGAGATAGAGAAATGAGAGAGGTGGAGAGATAGAGCTCGAGAGAGTTATGTTGAGACTAATGAGTAGGAGAAAGAGAAAGAGATGGAGAGAGAAATAGCAAGAGAGAGAATAAAGAGAAGAGAGATAGGGTGAGAGGGAGAAAGAGCTAAAGAGGGAAGGAAGGAGAGAGAGATGGAGAGAGAAGGAGATGAAGATCTATTGAATAAACAAGGAGGGAGGGTGAGGGAGAGGGCAAGAGAGAAAAAAAGAAAGGGTAGGAGAGGCAGAAAAATAAAGAGAGGGCTAGGAGTGAGAGAGAGAGAGAAGAGCGTGAGAGAGAGAGAGAGAGTGAGCGAGAAAGAGAGCAAGAGAGACATAGAAGTACAAGAGATAGAGAGTGATAACAATGGACAAAGAGTGAGAGAGTGGTAGAGAGAAGAGATAAGGAGAGAGGTAGATAGAAATTGAGCGAGACAAATAAAGAGAGATGTATGGAGGGAGGGAGAGAGACAGAGGGAGAGAGTGCAAGAGATGAAGGGTACGAGAGAGATAAAGTAAAAGAGAGTAATAGAGAGAAGATAGATAGAGTGAAAGTGAGGGAGGGAGGGAGAGAGGGGGCTTGAGAGAGAGAGAAAGTGAGAAATAGAAGAAAGAGAAGCTATAGAGAGATAAGTGAGAGTGAGAATAAAAAGGACAGTGAGAGAAAGACAGAGGGAAAGAAGAGGAATGGACAGAGGGAGCTAGACAAAGGGAAAAAGAGAGAGCAGGATACGCGAGAGGAAGTGCTTGAGAAAATAGAAAGGGAGAGTGGGAGAGAAGCTAGCAAAGATTAGAAAGAAATGAGAGAGTGATAAAATGATAAGAGTGAGAGAAAGAGAGAGGAAGATATATTGAGAGTGAGAAGAAGGGATGGAGAGAGAGAGATAGAGAAAAAAAGGAAAAGAGAGTGAGAAATAGAGAGAGTGAGAGAAAGTGGAAGTGAGAAAATAGAGAGAGTGAGATATATGAGAGTCCATGTTAGAGTGAGAAAGTAAAAAAAGAGAGAATAAGAGAGAGATGAGCGGCAAAATAAAAGTTGGAGATAGATAGAGATGGAGACAGAGTGAGCAGATCTCTTTATTCCATAACGAGTTAAGAGAATTCCTCATTTTGGATTAAGAATGCATTCTCTTGAATATATTTCTATGTATGATGAAGATTTGTGAAGCCAAATCTTGATGTAGAAATGAATGATAATGAATATTTTTTTAATAGAATATATATATGAAATTCCTTGTAGGATTTTATCAGTGAAATTCAGAGAGATGAACCTAAATCAAATATTGAATTTTTGTCTATAAATTTCTAGATGTAAACTTCTTATCATCATTAGTTTTCATTTTTAAACTTTTAGTTATAATGACATCATTTATACGGATATGCATACAAATATACAGCCCTCAGTGGTAATTAAGAAACTTTATAGGTATTCCTTATACGATTTATAAGAGAGGAGAGGGGGAGAGAGAGAGAGGGAGAGAGAGAGAGAGAGAGAGAAAGTGAGAGAGAGAGACGATGAAGTAGGAAAGAAAGAGAGAGAGAGGATAAGATAGTAAAGAAAGAGAGAAATAGAGAGAGGGGGGAGGTAGAGATGGTCACTTGGTGAGAGGGTGAAAGAAAGTTCTTTTTTTTTGCTCTCTCTCTCCCCTCCCCATCTCTCTCCATTCCTCTTTCGATCTTTCTCTTTTTATACTTGCACTTCGTCTCTCTCTCTTTTGCTCTATCTCTCTTTCTTCCCTTAGTCTCTCTTATTCCATCTCTCTTTGTCTCTCACTCTCACTTGCTCTTCATTCTTCTCTCTCTTTTTCTTGCTCTTTTTTAATGTCCATATCTCTCCCCCTTTCTCTGTATCTCTATTTTGTCATTTCTTATCTCTTTCACACTTTTCTCTCTGTCTTGCTTATTCTTCTATCCCTCTCCCTTATATTATTCCTTTAGCTCTCTCTTTTATGTCATGCTCTCTTACTCATTCTTACTATCACTCCCTTTCTCTTTTCTCACTCCCCCTCTTTCTCTCTCATAACCTCTCTCATCCCATTCTTCCTTTCTATCTATCTCTCACTTCTCACTTTGCCTTCATTTTCTTTACTTGCTTTCTTCGCTCTCTCTCACCTTTGCTCTCTCTCTTTGCTTCACTAAATCTCTCTCACATTCTCACACTCTCGCTTTCTTACTCACCTGTTCTTCCTCCATCTCTTTCTCTCTCCATCCCTCCTCCTTCCTCTCTTCCTTCATCTCCTTTCTCTCTATTCCTCTTTATCTCTCACTGCATTTCACATATTTAAGTATTCCATTATTCCTTCACTCCCTCCCTCTTTCCTTCCATCTTAAATAATCTCCTCACTCTCATGTCTTCCATCCTTATTCTCTCTTTTCTCTCATCACTCTTTTCCTCTCTTGTCTCTCTCACTCTCTCCCCTTCGCTCCTCTCTCCTTCCCACCCACCTCTCTCTTTATCTCCAACCTCGTCCCCTCTCCTTAGTCTTTCTTTTTTATCTCTTCTTTTTTGTATCTCTTCTCTATCGTCTTGTTCTATCTTCTCATTATATCCATTCCTCCCACTCCCTCTCCCTCCCTCCTCTCTCACTCTACGTCCCTTC
>NW_018250553.1:54254-59718 GCF_001263595.1 Phalaenopsis equestris | reverse complement strand
CTCTCTTGTACACGCGCTAAAGATCTTTTATCTCTCTTTTGTTTCTGTCCCTTTCTCTTCTGCTCTCTTCTACTCTCTCTCCTTCTCCCTATTTCCTTCCCTCCCACCCTACCTCCCCACCTGCCCCTAACTCTCTTGCTTTTCACCCCCTCTCTCCCCCCTCTTTTGATCTTTCTCTCTCAAATGCTCTTCATCCTTATATCATTCTCTATTTATCTATCTCCCTTCTATTATTCTCTCTTGCTTCTTCTCTATTTGTCTCTCACCTTCCCTTACTCTTCATCTCGTCTATCTTTCTCTTGCTCTACTTCCATCTCTCTCCTACCTTATCCCTCCCTCCCTCTAGCGTTTTCCATCATTTCTCTTTCTCTCTCTCCTCCTCTCTCTCATTTTCTTTCTAATCATTTTTATTCTCGCACTTCCCTGTGTTAATCTCTCTTCCCTCTCTCTTACTCTTGTTTCCTCTCTATCTCTCCCTTGCCCATCCTCCCTCTCTCTCTTTGTCTCTCTCCTACTCTCTTTTCTATCTATACACATTCTTTCCCTTTGTTTCTTATGCAATCAATCTTCCCATATTTATTTCTTTGCTCCCTTAATCTCCCTCTCTTTATTTTCCTCCCTCTCATGTACACTCGTGCTCCCTCTCTTCCTCTCTCCTTTTTTACCCTCCCTCTATCTCTCCCCCACTATTTACCTCTCTCATTTCTCTCTTTGTCTCTCCATCTCCCTATCTCAGTTTCTTTCACTTGCTTGTTCATTCTATATCTCTCACATTCTCCCTCTTTTCCTCTCTTGCTCCCTCACTTACTTCTCTCTTTATTTATCATCTCTCTCCCTTACTCTCTTCACTCTTTCTCCTTCCCTCCCACAGTCCCACTATCTTTGTCTCACTCTCCCTCCCTCCTTAACTTTCTTTATCTCTTTATCTCACTCTCCCTTCCTCCCTCTCGTTTTACCTCTCTCTTGCTCTATCCCTCTCTTATCATTTCTCTCAGTCTCTATTACTCTCTCACTCTGTCACTCACTTTTTCTCTCTCTCTCCATCTTTCTCTTTCTTGCCCTCTCTCCCACTTTCTGTCTCTTTCTAAATCTCTACAACATTTTAACCCTCAAACGCTCCCTCCTACATCCCTTTTTTTTAAATCTCTCTCTCTTTCTCTCCTTTTTCTTTTTTTCTCTCGCTCTATTTCCATCTTTATTTCTTCTTATCTTATTTCTCTATCTCTCTTTCTCTAATTTTATTGTTCGCTTTCTCTCACTTGCTCTCCCTCAGTTGCTCCTGCTCTCTCTCATCTCTCCCACACCACTCCCTTGCAAAATCTACCTACTTCTCCCCCTTTCTATCTTTCTCTCTCTCTGTCTTACATCAATCTTTTCTTCCATCTCTCCCACTCCCACTCTATCTACCTCTCTCCATCCCTATATTTATCTCTTTCCCTTTCTCACACTTCCTCCCTCCCTCCATAACTCACACACTCCTACACTCTCTTTTATTATGTTTGACTGTACCTCTTTTTTCTCTTTCAGCATACTTACCATAATCTCTCTATGCCTTTCTCTTCTCCCATCTCTGTCTTACCTCTCCACATTTCTTTCTCTTTTTAAGGTCTATCTCTCCCCAACTCTTTACCTCTCTCATCTCTCTCTTCATGTCTCGATCTCCCTATCTCAGTCTCTTTCACTTGCTTGTTCATTCTATATCTCTCACATTCTCCCTCTTTTCCTCTCTTGCTCCCTCACCTACATCTCTCTTTATTAATCATCTCTATCTCTCTCTTACTCTCTTCACTCTCTCTCCCTCCCTCCCACAATCTCACTCTCTCTGTTCTTTGTCTCACTCTCTCTCCCTCCCTCCTTAACTTTCTTTATCTCTTTATCTCACTCTCCCTTCCTCCCTCTCGTTTTACCTCTCTCTTGCTCTATCCCTCTCTTATCATTTCTCTCAGTCTCTATTACTCTCTCACTCTGTCACTCACTTTTTCTCTCTCTCTCCATCTTTCTCTTTCTTGCCCTCTCTCCCACTTTCTGTCTCTTTCTAAATCTCTACAACATTTTAACCCTCAAACGCTCCCTCCTACATCCCTTTTTTCCCCCTCTCGATCTCCTTTCCTCTCTCTCTCTCTCTATTTCCATCTCGCTTCCATCTCTACTCTCTCTACCATCTCTCATACATTTTCTCTTATCATTATATCTTCACCTCTCATATTATCTCTCAGTCTCTTTCATTCTTTCTTCTCTCTAATTTCTCTCTCACTTTCTCTCCCTTCTCTTTCACTTTCCCACTCTCTTGCCATCTTTCTATCTCTTCCTCTATCCCACTTTATCTACCCCTCATCCTCTCCATCTCACCCTTCTCTCTCACCCACTTTTTTCCTCTCTCCTTCCCTCTTTCTCTCACACCTTATTTTTACCACTCTCTCCTTCTATCTCCTTCTCTCTCACCCTCTCACTTATCCAATCTCGAGAGCTCTCTATTACTTATCCCATTGCTCACTCTCTCTCACCTACTCTCCCTCACTCGCTCTCACTCTCTCTCATCTCATGCAACCCCTCTTTTACCACTCTTTGCCTATCTCTCTCCCTCCTATTTTTATTCTTATTCTCTATTCCTCTCCATACTTATCTTATTCTCTCTGCAACGTCACTCTCTTCCCATCTCTCCCCTACCTTTCTCTATATCACTTTCTGTTTTTCTCCCTCTCTTTATCTACCTCTCTCCATCCATTTTTCTCCCTCTCTTTATCTCTCTCTATCTTTCGTTGCTCTCACCCACTTTTCCTCTCTCCTTATATTTCTCTCTTTTCTCTCCACTCTCTCTTCTCTTTTATGTATCATTTATCCTTTCTCAATCTATCTTCTCTTCATATCTCTCACTTCCACTCTCTCTATCTCCTTCCTCGCTCTCTCACTCTCTTACCCTCTCTATAACCTTCCCACTTCTATTCCTCTCGCTCAATCTTCCTTATGGTCTGTCTCTCTCCCTCCTTCCCACCCTTCATCACTCACTCTCACTTATCTCCCTCCCTCTCTCTCTCACTTCTATTTTTTATAGCAATACTCACCCTCCCTCTATCACACTCTCTAGCTCTTATGCTCACTCGTTCGCTCTCTTCCACTCTATTCCTTCACTCTTTGATCTTTCTACTCTTTTTTTCTTTCTATTATTTATCTTTGTCAATTTTTCTCCCACCCTCCCTCTTGCTTTCTCTCTACTTTTAATTTTTACCGAGCCCTTTTTTCTTTTCTTCTCTTGCTTAGCATTACATTCTCTCTCCCTCTCACTCTCTCTCACTCTCTTCCAACTCTCTCCATCTTCTCTCTATTATGTCATACCCTCATTTGTTCCCTCGCTTCCTCTCTCTCTCTTAAGCTCTCTACTTTCCAGTCCTCTCACCGTCTCTCTTCCTCACCCTATATTTTTCTTTTACCTCCCTCTATATTGTTCATATTTCTCTCATGCTCTCATTCCACCCTCTATCTCTTTAGTGCTCCATCTTTCTCCTTCACACAATAGCTTCCACTATTGATCTCTATCTTTCTCATGCTCCCTCAACCTTGTTCTACCTTCTCTTGTTATTTATCCCCCTTTGTTCTAATCTCACACTTTCTCTATCCTAATTCTCTCTCTTCTTTATCTTTATTCTCTCTCTTCCCCTTTCATGCCCTATCCCTCACTCTCTCGATCACTCTCTTCCTCTCTCACTATCGCTCGCTCGCTCCCTCACTCTCTCACTTCTGCTTTCTTTTGCTCTCTCTGTCGATATTCATCATTCTCTCTTCCATTCCCTACTTCTTTGCCTCACTCCCCCTCTATCCCTTATTTGCTTACTCTATTTTACTCTCTCTCTTCTATCTCATCTTTATCTCTCTCCTAGTCGTTCATCTCTTTATCTCTACACCCTCCTCTCATCCATCTCTTCAACTCTCCCTCACGCACTCTCTCTCTCCCTCTCCATTTCTTTCTCTATCCTTCCTCTCTTCCTCAATTTCTCTCTTCTCTCGATCTCTGTTCTCTTCACTCCTTCACAATCTCTCTCTTCATCTCTTTTACTTTCTCATCCTCTCTCTAACTCACTTTCATTTATTATTTCTCTTCCGCTCTTTCTATCTCTTGCTCCCCTCTTTCACCTCGTTCTCTCCCTCTCTCAAATTCTTATCTCTCTTCCATTTTCTCTTTCTCTTTTTATCCCTCTCTCCTCCCACACTCTCACCCTCTCACTCTTTCTCCCATTTTTTTTCTTTTTTGACCTCCCTTGTCCTTGTTCCCTCCCTCTTTCTCACTCGCTTGCCCTCTATCCCCCTATCTCCCTTTCTGTCACCTTTCTCAAACAATCTTCTCTAAGTGACTTTATCTCTTTTATTCTCACTATCTCTACTGCTCGTCTCTTTCGTTCTCTCCCACTCTTTTGCTTTCACCCTCATTCTCTCTCCTATTTCTCTCTCTCCCTCCCTTTTTCTAACTCCCTCTCTCCCCTCACACCTGCCCTTCATCTCAATTTGTTCCTAAGATTCTCTTTTTCTCTCTCCCCCATCTCTTTTCCATGATCTCGATCTTTATCAATCTCCCTCTCTCTCTCCTACGATCTTGCTCTATCACTCTACACCCTCTTTCTTTCTCTTTCTTTTATATTATAACTTCTCTCTTTCTCTTTCTCTCTCTCTCTCTCTCACATTTCTACTCATCTCTTACTCTATCTGCCTCTTTCTTTATCTCTTACTTTCTGTCATCTCTCTCTCTGCCCCCTCTCTATATCACTATCTCCCACTCTCTCCTTCTGTCTCCTCTCTCTCTAATCTCTTTATCATGTTTCTTTCTCTCACTCCTTCCCTCTCTTCCTCTATCTCACTTGCTCTCAATTCTCTCTATTTTTTTCTTGTACTCTCTTGCACTGTCAACCTCTTTCCCCCCTATCCTCATTCTTTCTGTACTCTCCATCCCTCCCTCCCTGTTTCCTCTCTCATTTTTTTTTCTCTCTAGCTTGCACTTTTATATTTCCATCCCTCTCTCCAGCCCCCTTCCCTCCTTTCTCTCTTTCTCTCATAATATCTCTATTTTCTCTCTCACTATTTTTCTCTTGCTCTACATCCATTGTGCTCTCTCTTAATCTCTTCACCTTTCTACTACATCTTTCTCCTACTCACACACACTCTCTCTCTCTTTGTCACTCCCATTCTCAGCCCCAATATCTCTCTTGATATATCTTTCTCTCTACTCTCTCTCATTCTCTCTTCCACCTTTTGTTTCCTTTCAACCTCTCTGCAATCTTTCTGTATTTCTCTCTCTCCTCTCTCTCTCACATTCTCTATCTATCTCACCCTCCCTCTCCATTCTCTCATTTTCTCTCTCATCTCTCCCTCTCTCCTTAATTTTCTTCTCTCTTCTCCCTTGGTCGCTCTCTCCCTATCACTCTCATTCACTCTCCGACACTTCTTTATCTCTCCTTTCTCTTGCTCTTTTACTTTC
>NW_018250553.1:50803-53841 GCF_001263595.1 Phalaenopsis equestris | reverse complement strand
GAGAGATAAAGAGAGGAAAAGTGGAAGCGAGAGAGTGAATGGTTTGAAGAAGATAAAGAGATTAGGGAAAGGAGGGAGAGGGAAATAAAAAGAGGAAAAAAGATAAGGAGGGGGGAGAAAGAGGGACATAGGTAGGGAATTTTTGAGGGAGAGAGAAGGTAGATAGAGTAAGAGAGATAAAAAGAGGGAGAGAATGATAGAAAAAACAAGCAAGAGAGGTAAATAGTGAGGGAGAGAAGGAGACTGAGACACCAAGAGGGAGCAGGGCAAGAGAGTGGAGAGAGTGAGAGAGAGAGGACTGATAGAGAAAAGACTAAGAGGGATATTATAAAAGAGAAGGAGAGAAAGTGAGAAAGATAGAGTGCTCAAGCAAGTGAGAGAGACACAAGAAAGGAGGTGGAGAGATGAAGGGAGAGAGATAGAGCGAGGGAGAAAAAGAGACAGGAGAAATGAGGATAGAGTGAGCGATAGAGAGAATAAGATAAGTATTGAAAAAGGGATAAATAGAGTTGGGGGGAGAGAGAGTGAGCAAGAGAGATTGAGAGAGGGAGAGAGAGTGTGTGTGTGTGAGAGGGAGAGAGAGAAATAAGGAAATAGAGAGAGTGTGTGTGGAGAGAGGGAGAGAGAAATAAGGAGATGGAGAGAGAGTGTGTGTGAGAGTGAGGGAGAAAGCGTTGAAGAGTTGCTTAAAACGTAGAGAGATAGGTAGAGAGTGTGAGAGAGAGGGGTGGTAAAGATGAGAGAAAGTGAGAGAGAGTGAGGAATAGTAAGTGAGAGAGAGAGAGAGAGCAAGAAATAGAGTAAAAGTAAATGAGAAACAGAGAAAGATTAGAGATAGGGAGAGATTTCAGAAAAAAATGGAGAGTAGCAATAAGGTGTGAGAGAGAGCTAGGAAAAGGGCAATAAGAGGCTAAAAGTGAAAAGTTGTAGGTGATGAATAGGCCAAGTGGGGGTGGGAGGTAGGGAGAGATAAAGAGACGAGACAGCGAGAGAGAGATAGAGGGAGAGTGAGAGAGAGATAAATGGAGCAAAAGAGAGAATGAAAAAGAGAGGGAGAATTAGAGGAGAGAGAAGAGAGAGCGGGAGATGTAGAGTGAAAGAGTGGGAGGGAGAGACAAAACAAATGTTTAACACAAGAAAGTGAGAGAAAAAGAAGGGAAATAAAGAGAAAAAGGGAGATCAAGAGGGAGAGAAAATGGGATGTGGTGTGGGAGTTTTTGAGGGTTAGAATGGGGAGAGATATAGAGAGATAGAGTGAGAGAGAAGGAATATAGAGTGAGAGGGATAATAAGAGAGAGAGAGATAGAGAAGGAAAAAGAGTGTTAGAGAGGGATGGAGGAGAGAGAGACAATGAGAGCGAGGAGAGTGAGTAAAGGGGAGAAAACAAATAGATTCAACGAAAGAAAAGATAAAGAGAAAGAGGGGTGTGAGTGAAAGAGAATGGGACAACAAAAGATAGATAGAGAGATACCTAAAAGTGCTGGGGAGAAGAGAGAGACCAAGAGAGAGAGAGTAAGAGAGACATTTACATATCTACCGCATCAATTTTGATATTTACATTTTTAGCATTTTGATGTTATAGAATAGAGATAAGAGAGATAGGGAGAGAGGGAAGGAGGGAAAGGGGATGGAGCGAGAAAGTAAAAAGATAAAGATAGAGTGAAAGTAAGGGAGGGATCAGAGGAAAAAAAGGACTAAAGTGATGAAGTTAGAAAGAAGGAAAAGGAGGGTAGGAGAGAGAGAAAGGAGGGGGGGAGAGAGAGAAAGAGGGAGAGAGGGGGAAGAGGAAAGAGATTGAGAGAAATGGAGACAGAGTTGGAAAGGAAAAGGGATGGAGTGATAGATAGATAGAGATAAAGAGTGCAAAAGATGGAGTACGAGAGAGGAATGATGAAACTACGAGAGAGAGAGGGATGGAGTTAAAGAGAGAAAGAGAGAGAGACTGCAAATGATGGAAAATACGAGAGAGATAAAGTGAGAGGGGCATAAAAGAGAGAAGTTAGATAGAGTGACAGAGATTAAGAGAGGGAGAGAGAGGATGAGGGAGTGAAAAGTAAAGAGAGAGAAAAAAGATTGAGAGTAAGAGATTGATATAAATAGTGAGAGCGAGAGAAAAGAGGGCAAAAGAGAGAGAGAGAAGCAAAAAAAAAGTAAAAGAAAAGGGGGACAGAAAGCATGAAGACAGAGAGTTAGAGCTTAGGAGAGAAATAATGGGAGCGAGAGAAGAGAGAAGCAAAAGAAGATTCAGAGAGTAGAGAGAGTGAAAAAAGATGATGTGAGAGAAAGGGAGAGAAGAAGGGGAAGGGAGAGAGGGAGGTATGGAAATAGAGAGCTAGGAGTGGGACAGGGAAGAGTGAGAAAAGGAGAAAAAAAAGTACGAAAGAGATAAAGGAAAGAGAAAGAAAGTATGAAATAGATAAAGAAAAGTGAAAGAAGATATGGAGTAGAAAATAAAGTGAATAAAAATAAGAGAGCAAGAGAAAGGGAGAAAAAACTGGAGAGAGAGGGAGTGCGAGATTGAGTAAGAGTGAGAGGAAGAGAGAGAGGGAGAAAGAGGAAGAAGCGAGAGAATAAAGAGAGTATAGAAAAAGATAGATCTAATCGGAGTGAGAAATAAATATAGAGATATAGAGGGAGAAAGGAAAGATATAGAGAGAAAGAGAGCAAGAGAGTGAGGAAGAGATAAAGAATGATCAAGATAGTGAGAGGGAGGGGAGAGAGAGGGACAGAAAGAGTGAGAGGCAGATAGAAGAGTGAGATAACCTCCCTTTCTCTCCTTAACCCTCTTGATACTCTCTCACTCTTTCTTCTGCTCTCTCTCACTTCTCTTCTTCCCTCTCTCTCTCTCTCTTTCACTCAATTTCTTCTTCTCTCACTCACTCACTCACTCTTGCTCTTTCTTCCCTTAGTCTCTCTCTCTCTGTATTTCTCTCATTCTCTCTCTTATTGTTGCTCCCTCTCTGTCTTATCTTTCTCGTTCCCTCTATCTCTCTCCATTTATCATTCTCTTGCTCTCTTTTCTATCACTCTTACATCCC
>NW_018250553.1:49240-50791 GCF_001263595.1 Phalaenopsis equestris | reverse complement strand
CTCACTCTCTTTTTCTCACCTTTCACTCTATTATTGTATTGCTATCTTCTCTTCCTCTTTTTATCTCTCTCACTATTTCTCAGTTTCTCTTACACTTCCTTCGCTCACTTTTCCCTCCCTCTCTTTCTCTCTCACATCTTTATCTCTCTTTCTTACACACTCTCTCTCACTCTCTTCCCTCACTCTCTGTCGTTTGTGTTTATCTCTTGTTCTATCTTTCTCACCCCTCTCTCACTCAAGTTAGAGAATATTGAGAGAGTGTGTAGGATGGAGAGGGGTTGAGATAAAGAATAATGAGAGAGAGGGCGTGATGGAGAGAGAGAGAATGGAGAGAGATAGAGAATGGAGGAGAGAGAGAAAGACTGAGCAAATGGAGAGTTAGGTAGAGATTTATTGACAAAGAGAAAGAGTGAGTGAATAAAGATTGGTCGTGGAGTGAGAGAGCGAGAGTGACTAATTGAAAGATAGAGCAAGAGAGTGAAGTAGAAAGAGAAAATAGAGATAAAGAGAAGAAAAGAGAAAAAGGGCTCGGTAAAAATTAAAAAATAAAGGAAGGTGAATATAGGAGAGCTATGAAGATACTGAGAGAGATAACAAGAGAGAGTGAGAGAAAAAGAAATAAGAGATAGTAGGAAAAGAGAAAGGGAGGTGTTGGGAGAGGCAGAGAGAGTGATAGAGCAAGAAAGAGAGAGATATAGTAAGAGGGAGAAGAGAGAGAGAATAGAAAGAGAAAAGAGATATAGTGTAAGTAAGAAAGAATGATTTATAGAATGAAGGAGATAAGGGAGGAAAAGTTAGAGTAAACAAGAGAGAGAGAAGGAGAGGGACAAAGAGTTAAAGAGAGGATGAGAGGGGTAAATAGAGACGAATGAGTGAGGGTATCAAGCAAAAAAGGGAAAGTTAACGAGTGGGTGAGATGGAAAGGGAGAGAAGAATTAATAAAAATAGGAAGTGAGGAATGGGAGAGAGGTGTTAGGAAGTTTGGAGGTGGGAAGTTTGGAGGTGTGTATAGGTTTGTAGGGAGTTAAAGTGGGGTAGGGATAGAGAGAGTGAGTGTGAGTGGGAAGAGAGAGATAGAGCAAGAAGTGAAATTAAAAGAGAGTGAGTGACAGAGAATGAGATAAGAGATTAAGAGTGTTAATAAAAGAGAGGGAGAGAGAGAGGGTAAGAGAGCATGATAGACAGAGAGGGAGTGATAAAGTGAAAGGGAGAGTAATAGAGCTAGATAGAGGGAGAAAGATAAAGAGAGGGAGAATTAGAATGAGATAGAGAGAGAGGAAATTAGAATGAGATAGAGAGAGGGAGATAGAGCATGAGAGATATATAGAAAGGGACATGAGAGAATAAGAAAGAGGGAGAAAGGAATTGAGAGAGATAGAGGGACATATAAAGGGGGAGAGAGAGGGAGAGGGAGGGGAGAGAAAGAGAGGGAGGCGGAGAGATATTTAGAGTTGTGGAGTAATAGAGTGAGAGAGATTTAGAGATAAATTGAGAAAGAGTGGAGTAAGAGCGGGAGGTATAGAGAGAAAAAGATAGCTAGATGCAGATGAG
>NW_018250553.1:47617-48396 GCF_001263595.1 Phalaenopsis equestris | reverse complement strand
GAGAGCAAGGGTGAGACGGGAGAGAAGAAAGGAGGGAGGAGAGAGATATTAGGGATAAGGAAGAGGAAGGAAAGAGGAGAGATACAAAAAAATAGAGAGAGAGAGAGAAAGGAGGGACATAGAGAACATCAGATAAAGGAAAAGAAAGAGAGATTGTGGGTATTAGAAAAAGTGAGAGCTCAAAATAGAGTGAGGGAAAGGATGGATTAAATGAGAGAATATATAAAGAGAGAGTGAGAGAGAGGTGATGAGAGAGAGGGGAGGAGAGAGTGAGAGAAAGAGAAGGAGAGTTAAATAGGACAAGATGGAAGGAGAGATATGGAAGGAGTGAAGGAGAGATGAAAGGCATGATTGACGGAATGGGAGAGAGAAGGAGAGAGAGAGAACATAAGAAAAGAGAAAGGGAGAAATGGGGATGCTAAGAGATGTTCAGAGAGAAAAAGAGAGAGACATAAAGATGAGAGATAGATGGAGGGATTGAGAGCAAGAAAGGGTAAGAGAGATAGAGATTGATGGGAGTGCTAGAGAAATTGGTGAAGATAGCGACAAACGAGAGTGAGCGATAATGGGAGAGAGAGAAGAAAAATTAAAGATAATGTGACAAAAGGGAAACAGAAAGTGAGGGTGAAAGAGAGATAGAAGGGGAAAGAGATTGAGTGGGAGAGAGAAAGGGAGGAAGGGAGAAAGGAAGGGAGAATAAGAGGGAGAGATAATAAAGTGGGTAGAAGGGCTAGAGGGAGGAAGAGAGAGGGGATGGGAGATGGAGAAGGCGGAAGAGA
>NW_018250553.1:45830-46817 GCF_001263595.1 Phalaenopsis equestris | reverse complement strand
GGAGGGTGGGAGAGGAAGAGAGTGATAAAGAGATAAAGAAAGAAGAGAGAGCTAGTGAGGGAGGAAGAGAGAGATGAAAGGCATGCAAGAGATAGGGTGAGATAGTGGAGGAGAGAGAGAACTAGAGAAGGGGAGAGAGGAAGATAGAGAGAAAGGGGGGACAGAGGAAGAATGAATCAAGATAGTGGGAGGGAGGCTGAGAGAGAGGGACAAAAAGAGTGAGAGAAAATAGAAGAGTGAGATAAACTCCCTTTCTCTCCTTAACCCTCTTGATACTCTCTCACTTTTTCTTCTGCTCTCTCTCACTTCCCTTCTTCCCTCTCCCTCTCTCTTTCACTCAATTTCTTCCTCTCTCACTCACTCACTCACTCTTGCTCTTTCTTCCCTTAGTCTCTCCTCTCTCTGTATTTCTCTCATCCTTTCTCTTATTGTTGCTCCCTCTCTGTCTTATCTTTCTCGTTCCCTCTATCTCTCTCCATTTATCATTCTCTTGCTCTCTTTTCTATCACTCTTACATCCCTCTCTTTCTTTGCTTATTCTTTCTCTTGCTTTATCGCTCACTCTCTTTTTCTCACCTTTTACTTTATTATTGTATTGCTCTCCTCTCTCCCTCTTTTTATCTCTCTCACTATTTCTCACTTTCTCTTACATTTCTTTCTCTCACTTTTCCCTCCCTCTCTCTCACACATCTTTATCTCTCTTTCTTACAAACTTTCTCTCACTCTCTTCCCTCACTCTCTGTCTTTTGTATTTATCTCTTGTTCTATCTTTCTCACCCTTCTCTCACTCAAGTTAGAGAATATTGAGAGAGTGTGTAGGATGGAGAGGGGTTGAGATAAAGAATAATGAGAGAGAGGGCGTGATGGAGAGAGATAGAGAATGGAGAGAGAGAAAGACTGAGTAAATGGAGAGTTAGGTAGAGATTTATTGACAAAGAGAAAGAGTGAGTGAATAAAGATTGGTCGTGGAGTGAGAGAGCGAGAGTGA
>NW_018250553.1:44990-45745 GCF_001263595.1 Phalaenopsis equestris | reverse complement strand
ATGAAAGAGAGCAAGAGATAGAGGGAGATAGTGAGAGTGAGGGAGGCATAAGGAGATGAATCGAGAGAGATTGAGAAATGTGAATTGGAGAGTGAAAAAATATAGCAGAAGATAAGTATATATAGTGGGTGAGAGTGTGAAGGAAAGAGAGGGAGAGAGAGTGAGAATGAGCACAGAAAGAGAGAGTGAAAGATTGAGAAAAAAGAGCAAGGGAAGGAGAGATTGAGAGAGGTGGATGGAGTTAATGATATGGAGAGAGTGAGGAGAGAGAGGGATAGAAAAGAGCATCAGGGAGATAGAGAGGGAGAGAGGAAAGATAAGGAGGAGAGAGAATGAGAATGACTTGAATAGAGTGAGCCATAATTAGATTGATGTACGTTGAGAGAAAGGGTGAGAGGAAAAGGAAAGCGTGGGTGGAGAGTGAGGGAGAGAGTAAGTGGGTAGGGTGTGAAAGAGAGAGAGCAATAAGGAGAGGGTGAGAGTGTGAAAGAGAGCAAGAGATAGAGGGAGATAGTGAGAGTGAGGGAGGCATAAGGACATGAATCGAGAGAGATTGAGAAATGAGAGTTGGAGAGAGAAAAAATATAGCAGAAGATAAGTATATATAGTGGGTGAGAGTGTGAAGGAAAGAGAGGGAGAGAGAGTGAGAATGAGCACAGAAAGAGAGAGTGAAAGATTGAGAAAAAAGAGCAAGGGAAGGAGAGATTGAGAGAGGTGGATGGAGTTAATGATATGGAGAGAGTGAGGAGAGAGAG
>NW_018250553.1:42195-43750 GCF_001263595.1 Phalaenopsis equestris | reverse complement strand
GTGAGAATAAGGATGAGGGAGCGTGAAAGAGAGGAGGGAGATGGAGAGAGAGAGAGAGAGATAGTGGAAGCTATTGTGCGAAGGAGAAAGATAGAGCACGAGAGAGATAGAGGGTGGAATTTAGAGACAGTGGGAGGGAAGGGGAGAGAGAAATATGAACAATATAGAGTGATGTAAAAGAAAAATTTTGGGTGAGGACAAGAGACAGAGAGAGGACCACAAAATAGAGATCTTAAGAGAGAGAGAGAGGAAGGGAGGGAACAAATGAGGGAGTGAGAGAATAGGGAGTAGAAGGAGAGAGTCAGAAGTGAGTGAGAGAGAGTTAGAGGGAGATAGAATGTAAGGATGAGCAAGAGAAGAATAGAAAAAAGGGCTCGGTAAAAATTTGTAAAGTGAATATGGGAGAGGTATCCAACTAAAGGGAGGAAGAGTAGGTGAGTGGCAAAGCAAGTGTGTGTGTGAGAAAGAAAGAGCGAGGAAGTGAGATAGATATAGAATGAATGAAAGAGAGTGCAGGTGGAAAGGATAACACTTGCAACCAAGAGATGTAAATAGCGAAAGAGAGAGTGAGAGAGAGAGAGGGAGAGAGAGAAAGCATTAGAGCATTAGAGATATTGAGAGAGAGATGAAGATAATGAGAGAGAGCGAGAGAGGAAAGAAGAGATAGTAAGAATAGAGGAAGGGAGATGTAGGGAGATAGGGAAAGGGATAGAGCAAGAAATAGAGAGATATTGAGAGGGAGAAGAAAGAGATATTTGAGAGAAAAAGAGAGCTAAAGTAACTAAGAAAGAAAGTTTGAGAGAATGAGGGATTTAGGGGAGGAAGAGCTACAGTGAATAAGAAAGGGAGAAGGAGAGATAGTTAAAGAGACAAAGAGATGGGTAGATATGGAAAAATGGGTGAAGATAGGAAGCAAGAAAATAAAGAGTTAAAAAAAGGGTTGGATGGGAAGAAAGAGAAGAATGATTAAAGATAACTCTTGAGAGGTTTTGGAGGTGTGTATGGAGTTAGAGTGGGGTAGGGATAGACAGGTAGAGAAGAGGGAGTGGGTGGGAGTGGGGAGAGAGAGATAGAGCAAGAAGTGAAATTGATTTAGAGCAAGTGACAAAGAATGAGAGAAAAGAGAAAGAGAGATAATAAAAGAGGGAGAGAGAGAGGTTGAGAGAGCAAGATATGGAAAGAGGGAGCGATAAAGTGAGAGGGAGAGTAATAGAGCCAGATGGAGGGAGAAAGATAAAGAGAGAGAGAGAGAGAATTAGAAGAGCTAGAGAAAGAGAGGAAGAGAGAGCATGAGAGACATATAGAAAGAGATAGGGAGAATAAGAAAGAGGGAGAAAGGAATGAAGAGAGATAGAGAGTGTAAGAGATATAGTGGTAAAAGAGTAGGTGAGAGTCTTAGAAAGAGAGAGTGGAAGCGTTAGTGAAAAAAAACGGGAAGAGCAAATGAGAGAGAGTGAGATTGTGACGAAAGACATGTTTGAGATAGAGAGAAAGAGATAGCTAGATGCAGATGAGATAGAGAGAGAGAGGAGCAAGAGTGAGAGAAATATGGAGG
>NW_018250553.1:38760-41785 GCF_001263595.1 Phalaenopsis equestris | reverse complement strand
AATGGGAGAGTGGAAGGGAGAGGAGAGAGTGTGAGAAGAAATAGAGCATAAGTACGAGAGCGAGGGAGAGGGATTGAGAACAAGATAGGCCAAGAGAGGGAGAGACAGAGAAAGGGATTGAGAGCAAGATAAGGCAAGAGAGAATGAGGTAAAAGAGAGAGTAAGAGAAATGTGTGAGGAGAGAGGGACAAAAGACGGAGCGAGATAGAGAGAAGGGGGAGAGGGAGAGAGGGGAGAGGATTGGGAGAGATAGTGGAAGGGTGAGAGAAAGAAGAGAGAGAAAAAAGTGAGGAAGCAACATAGAGAGAGAGAAAAGGAAGGAGAGACAGAGAGAGATGTAAGGTGAGATATTAGGAGAGATAGATGGAATTGAAGGTGGATAGAGGGAGAGTGAGGTGAAGAAGTAGGAAATGGAATAGAGAGGGATGAAGATCAGTAGAGAGAGCAAAAGAAAGCATAAGTGAGAGAGTGAGGGAGGGAACGAGTGATAGTGAGAGAGGAAGAGAGTGATCGAGAGAGAGAGGGAGAGGGCATGAAAGGGGAAGGAGAGGGAATAAAAACAAAGAAGAGAGAATTAGGATGGAAAAGTTTATGAGATTAGAACAAATAGGGATAAGTAACAAGAGAAATAGAGCAAACAAAGGATTGGGAGGAAGAGAGATAAAGAGATACTGAGAGAGAGAGAGAGGAAAAAAATTAGAGAAAGCTGTAGAAATAGTAGAGAGACGGTGAGAACAAGGTTGAGGGAGTATGAGAGAGAGAGAGATCGATAGTGGAAGCTATTGTGTGAAGGACGAAGATAGAGTAGTAGAGAGGGAGAGAGTCGGGGTGAGAGAGATAGACCAAGAGATAAACAGAGGCAGGAGATATTAAAAAAGGAGGGAGAGAAAAGGAGAGAGAGGGATGAGAAAGTTTAAGAGAAATAGCAAAGGAAATTTTTTGAGAGCAGTGATGTAGAAAATGAAAGAGAGAGTGAGTGAGAGAAGGAAAGAGAGAACAAAAATGAGAAGATAAAAAATATGTAAGAGACGAGGGAGGGTGGGAGAGGAAGAGAGTGATAAAGAGATAAAGAAAGAAGAGAGAGCTAGTGAGAGAGGAAGAAAGAGACGAAAGGCATAAGTTGGGGAGGGAGAGAGGGGGGGAGAGGAAGATAGAGAGAAAGGGAGGACTGAAGAAGAATGAATCATGATAGTGGGAGGGAGGGGGAGAGAGAGGGACAGAAACAGTGAGAGGCAGGTTTAAGAGTGGGATAACCTCCCTTTCTCTCCTTAACCCTTTTGATACTCTCTCACTCTTTCTTCTGCTCTCTCTCACTTCCCTTCTTCCCTCTCCCTCTCCCTCTCTTTCACTCAATTTCTTCCTCTCTCACTCACTCACTCACTCTTGCTCTTTCTTCCCTTAGTCTCTCCTCTCTCTGTATTTCTCTCATTCTCTCTCTTATTGTTGCTCCCTCTCTGCCTTATCTTTCTCGTTCCCTCTATCTCTCTCCATTTATCATTCTCTTGCTCTCTTTTCTATCACTCTTACATCCCTCTCTTTCTTTGCTTATTCTTTCTCTTGCTTTATCGCTCACTCTCTTTTTCTCACCTTTTACTCTATTATTGTATTGCTCTCTTCTCTCCCTCTTTTGATCTCTCTCACTATTTCTCACTTTCTCTCAAACTTCCTTCTCTCACTTTTTCCCTCCCTCTCTCTCACACATCTTTATCTCTCTTTCTTACACACTCTTCCCTCACTCTCTTCCCTCACTTCTCCGTCTTTTCTCTCTACACCCCCCTCTCATCTATCTCTTCATCTCTCCGTCACACACTCTCCCTCCCTCTCCATTTCTCTCCCTCTCCTTCCTCTCTTCCTCAATTTCTCTCTTCTCTCGATGTCTATTCTCTTCACTCCCAAACCATCTCACTCTTCATCTCTTACATTCTCATTACATTCTCATCCTCTCATCCTCTCTCTAACTCACTCTCATTTCTTATTTCTCTCCCACTCTTTATATCTCTTGCTCTCTACTTATCCTTCGCTCTCTCTGAAAGTCTTATCTCTCTCTCCCTTCCTCTCGCTCTCTCCCTTTCTATCCCTCTCTCCTCCCACACTCTCTCCCTCTCACTCTTTCTCCCACTTTGTTTCTCTTTTAACCTCCCTCTTCCTCCCTACCTCCCTCTTTCATACTCGCTTGCCATCATTCCCTCTATCTCCCTTTCTCTCACCTTTCTCAAACAATTTTCTCTGTCACTTTATCTCTTTTACTCTCTCTATCTCAATTGCTCGTCTCTTTCGCTCTCTCCCACTCTTTTTCTCTCATCCTCGTTCTCTCTCTTCTCTTTCTCTCTCTCCCTCCTCCCTTTTTCTAACACCCTCTCTCCCGTCACACCTGCCCTCCATCTCAATTTCTTCCTAAGACTCCTTATTTCTCTAGCTCACCCATCTCTTTTCCATGATCTCGATCTTCAGCACTCTCCTTCTCTTACTCTCCTACAATCTCGCTTTATCACTCTCCCACCCTCTTTCTTTCTCTTTATCTTATATTATAACTTTTCTCTCTTTCTCTCTCTCTCTCTCTCTCCCTCATATCTACTTATCTCGTACTCTATCTGCCTCTTTTATTATCTCTTACTTTCTTTTGTCTCTCTCCCTCCTTGCCCCCTCTCTATACATTATCTCATGCTCTCTCCCTCTATCTCACCTCTCTAATCTCCTTATCATGTTTCTTTCTCTCACTCTCTCCCTCTCTTCCCGTATCTCTCTAGCTCTCAATTCACTCTATTTTTTTCTTATGCTCTCTCCCCTTTCTTATATCTCTTGCATTAACAACCTCTATATCCCCCATATTCTCCTTCTTTCTCTACTCTTTATCCCTCCCTCCCTCTTTCATTTCTCATTTTTTTCTTTCTCTCTAGCTCGCACTTTTTAATTTCTATCACTCCCTCTAGCTTCCTTCCTTCCTTTTCCCTTTTTCTCTCATAATATCTCTATTTTCTCTCTTACTATTTTTCTCTTGCTCTACATCCTTTGTGCTCTCTCTTAA
>NW_018250553.1:37701-38316 GCF_001263595.1 Phalaenopsis equestris | reverse complement strand
TCTCTCTCCCTCTCTATCTCTCACTACATTTCACTCATTTATGTCTTCCATCATTCCTTCACTCCCTCCCTCTTTCCTTACATCTTAAACAACCTCCTCACTCTCATGTCCTCCATCATTATTCTCTCTTTTCTCTAATCATTTTTTTCCTCTCTTGTCTCTCTCACTCTCTCCCCTTCGCTCTTCTCTCCTCCCCACCCACCTCTCTCTTTATCTCCAACCTCTTCCCCTCTCATTAAGCCTTTCTTTTTTTATCTCTTCTTTTATGTATCTATTCTCTATTGTCTTGCCCTATCTTCTATATCCATCTCTCCCACTCCCTCTCTCTCCCTCCTCTCTCACTCTATATCCCTTCATTTTCTCTATCTCTCTCCTTGTCTTTTACCCTCCCTTCATCCCTGACACGCACTCCCTCATGTCCCTCCCTTAGTTTCTTGCTCCCCCCTTTCTCACTCAATTTACTCTCGCCATCTCCCACACTCACTCACTCACTCACTTGATCTCTCTCCCTTATATTGCCTCTCTTTCACACTCGCTAAATATCTTTTATTCTCTTTCATTTTTATGTCCCTTTCTCTTCTGCCCTTTTCTACTCTCTCGCCTTCTCCCTCTTTC
>NW_018250553.1:31952-37508 GCF_001263595.1 Phalaenopsis equestris | reverse complement strand
ACCTGCCCCTAACTCTCTTGCTCTTCACCCCCTCTCTCCCCCCGCTCTTTCTCTCTCGCATGCACTTCATCTTTATCTCATTCTCTATTTATCTATCTATCTCCCATCTATTATTCTTTCTTGCTTCTTCTCTATTCTATTTGTCTCTCACTTTACTCTTCATCCCCTCTCTCTTTCTCTTGCTCTACTTCCATCTCTCTCCTACCTTATTCCTCCATCTCTCTATCTTTTTCCAACTCTATCTTTTTCCAACATTTCTCATTTCTCTTTCTCTCTCTCCCCTCTCTCTCATTCTCTTTCTAATCCTTTTTATCCTCTCACATCCCTGTCTCACTCTCTCTTCCCTCTCTCTTATTCTTGTTTCCTCTCTCTCTCCCTTGCCCATGCTCCCTCTCTCTCTTTGTCTCTCTCCTACTCTCTCTTCTATTTATACCCATTCTTTCCCTCTGTTTCTTTTGCAATCTATCTTCCCATATTTATTTCTTTGTTCCCTAATCTCCCTCTCTTTATCTTCCTCCCTCTCACGTACACTCGTTCTCCCTCTCTTCCTGCTTTTCCTAGGTCTTTTTCACTCTCCCTCCCCCTCTTTTTTACTCTATCTCCTCTCTCCTTCTTTCTCTCCCTTTCTATCTCTCTCTCTCTCTCGTCCTAAATCAATCTCACTCTCCCTCTCCATTTATTTCTCTAATCTCTCTCCCTCACACCCTCTTCCCCACTCTCTCACTCTCTACGTCTCTCCTCTTTCATTTCTCTCTCTTTGTATTTTTCTCATTCCGGCTTACTCTCTCTATTATCTCTCACTCTCTCTACTTTTTTACTCTCTCTTTACTTTCTCTCTCTATTTCTCTCTTTCTCACTTACTCTATCTCGCTGTCTTTATCCCACCGTCTCTCCCTCTCTCTCATCTCTTCATCTCTCTAACCCACTCTCTCTCCCTTACTCCCTCTCTTCATCTTTTTCTCCCTCGCTCTTTTTATCTTCTCTATTTAATTTCATGTCTTTCTTTCTCTCTTTCTCTTTCTAGATTTATCAACCTCATGCTTTTCTTCTCAAACTCTCCCTTCCATCCTACCTCCCTTTCTTTCTATTCTCTTTTTATCACCGCCTCTCGTTCTTTCATTTACTTACCTTTCTCTACCCATCTCTCCCTCGCCTCAATAAGTTTTTATCGCTCTCCCCCTCTCTTCTCATTCTCTTTTTATCTCACTAATTCTATTTTTATTGCTCTCTTTTTTTCCCTGTCCTAGTCTCTATGACTCTTTCTATCTTTGTTCTCTTTCTCCCCCACAACACCCCTATCTTGCAATCTCGCTCCCTCACTCTCACTCAATCCACCCTCACTCTTCTTCTCTCCCACTTTCTTCTGTTCTCTCTACCACTCTTCATCCCTCTCTCTCCCCCTCCCTCCCTCCAAATCCATACCTCTACCTAGATCTCACTCCATCCCACATTTTTCTATATCTATCTCTCTCTATCTCTCTATCATCCCATTTCTCTCGCTTTTATCTCTCCCATCCACTCTCTCTATTACCACCCTCCCTCTTTTTCTTTGTCACCATTTCTCTCTCTATCTCACTCTCTTCAGATGCTCACTCATCTCTAATTTCTGTATCTTTCTTTTATATCTCATGTTATCCTTCCCTCTCTCTTTCTCTCTCACTATTACTCATTATTTCTTCTCATATTCTCCACCTCTTTGTTTCTCTCCTAAAATCTTTGCTATCATTCCCTCTCTCTTTCCTCCCCATCTCTCTCTATTCCTCTTTCGATCTTTCTCTCTTTATCCTTGCACTTTCTCTCTCTCATTCTCTCTTGCTCTATCTCTCTTTTTTCCTTAGTCTCTCTTACTCCATCTCTCTTTGTCTCTCACTCTCACTTACTCTTCATTCTTCTCTCACCTTCTCTTGCTCTTTTTAATTGCCCATCTCTCTCCCCCATTCTTTGTATCCCTCTTTTGTCACTCCTTGTCTCTTTTACACTCTACTATCTCTCTATCCTGTGTAGTCTTCTGTCCCTCTCCCTCATATTATTCCTCCAGCTTTCTCATCTGTCATCCTCTTTTACTCATTCTTACTATCAATCCCTCTCTCTCTTCTCCGTCTCCCTCTTTTTCTCTCATGATCTCTTTCATCTCATTCTTCCTTTCTATATGTCTCTCACTTCTCTCTTTGCTTTCATTCTCTTTAATTGCTCTCTCTTTAGTTGCTTACCTTTACTCTCTCACTCTCTTTGCTTCACAAAGCCTCTCTCCTATCTCACACCTTTCTCACTCTCCTATCTCACACTCTCTCTCTTTCTTACTCACCTTTTCTCCCTCCCTCCCTTCCTCTCTCCCTTCATCTCCTTTCTCTCTCTTCCTCTCTCCCTCTCACTACATTTCACTTATTTATGTCATCTAATATTACTTCACTCCCTCTCTCCTTCCTTTCATCTTAAACAAGCTCCACACTCTCATGTCTTCCTTTCTTTTCCTCTCTTTACTCTCATTTTTATTTCCCTCTTGCCTCTCTCACTCTGTCCCTCTTGGTCCTCTCTCCTACCTCACTCACCTCTCACTTTATCTCCAACCACATCCCCTCTCATTAAGTGTTTCTTTTTTTATCAAATCTCTTTTAAGTAACTATTCTCTATCTTCTTGCACTTTGTTCGTCCATCCCTCCCACTCCCTCTCCCTCCTTCCTTTCTTACTCTATGTCTCTTCCACTTTTCTATCTCTCTCATTCCTTCCAGCCCTCCCTCCATCCCTCACAAGCACCCTCTCATGTCCCTCCCTTCATTTCTTGCTCTCCCCCTTTCTGACTCACTTTACTCTAACTATCTCCCACGCTCCATCACTCACTCGATTTCTCTCCCTTCTATTGCCTATCTCTTTCACACTTGATATATCTTTTTTATCTCTCCTCTGTTTCTATGCCCCTTTCTCTTCCACCCTCTTCTGCTCTCCCTTCCTCGCCCTCTCTTCCCTCCCTCCATCCCTACCTCCCAACCTGCCTCTAACTCTCTTTCTATTTACCCCTTCTCCCCTTTTCATCTATCTCTCTCTCTTGAATGCTATTCATCTCTATCTCATTCATTATTTATCTATCTCTCTCTCTCTTCTTCTCCTCTCTCTTATTTGTTCTCTATTTGTCTCTCACCCTCCCTTACTCTTCATCCCCTCTTCCTTTTTCTTGCTATACTTGCATCTCTCTTTTTCCTTCTCCCTCTCTCTATATTTTTCTCCATTCTTTCTCTTTCCTTCTCTCTTCCTTTCTCTCTCATTCTCTCCCTAATGCTTTTATTCGTTCACTTCCGTCTCTGTCTCCCTCTCACTCCTTTCTCTCTTCCTATCTCTTACTTTTGTTTTCATCCTCTTTCCCCCTCTCTCCCTCCCTCTCTCTCTCTATCTCTCTCTTACTCTTTTTTTTATCTATTACCTTTCTTGCCCTTTGTTTCTTTTGCAATCTTTCTAACCATATCTATTGCTTTGCGCCCTCACTCTCTCTTGCTTTATCTTTCTCCTCTCACGTACACTATTTCTCGCTCTCTCTTCCTGCTCTTCCAAGTTCTCTATCACTCTCCCTCCTCCTCTCTCTTACTCTCTCTCCTCTCGCTCCCTATTTCTCTTCCTCTCTGACCTTCCCTGCCTCATGGTCTCTCTCTTATTATAACACTTTCTCTCTATTTCTCTCTCTCTCTCGTGCTAAATAACTCTCACTCTCCCTCTCAATCTATTTCTCTAATCTCTCTCCCTCACTCTCACTCCCTCTTCCCCTCTCTCTCGCTCTTTATGCCTTCTCTCTTTCATTTCTCTCTCTTTGTCTATTTCTTGTTCAAGCTTACTCTCTCTATTATCTCACTCTCATTATTCTCTTGCTCCCTCTTTTCTTTCTCTCTCTCATCTACTCTATCTCGCTCTTTTTATCCAACCCTCTTTGTCTCTATCTCACACTTCTTTCTCTCATCTCTGTCCTCTCTCACCCACACTCTCCCTTCCTCCCTCCTTAATGTTTTTTCTCTCTCACTCTTTATATCTTCTTTATTTAACTTCACGTCTTTTTTCTCTCTATCTCTCCCTAGCTTTATCTTACTCATGCTTTCTTTTCTATCTGTCTCTTCCATCCTATCTCTCTCTCTTCCTATTCTCTTCTTATCACTGTCTCTCGCTCTTTTATTTCTTACCTTTCTCTACCTATCTTCCACCTCTCCTCAATAACTTTTTATCTCTTTCCCCCTCTCTTCCCATTCTCTTCTTATCTCACTGTTCTTTTTTTCGTGCTCTTTTCTTCCCTGTTCCAATCTCTATGACGCTTTCTATCTCTATTATCTTTCTCCCCCCGCAATGCCCCTATCTTGCACTCTCGCTCCCTCACTCTAACTCAATCCTCACTCACTCTCCCACTCTCCCTCTTTCTTTTGTTCTCTCTACCACTTTTCATCCCTCACTCTCTCCCTCCCTACCTCCCAATCCATACCTCTACATTGATCTCACTCTATCCCCCATTTTTCTATATCTATCTCTCATCCCATTTCTCTCTCTTTTTCTATCCCATCCACTCTCTTATACTTCCTCCCTCCCACTTTCTCTATCTATCTCACTATCTTCAGTCCCTCACTCATCTCTAATTTCATTATCTTTTTCCTATGTTTCATGCTACCACTCCTCTCTCTCTCTCATTCTCTCTCTTAAGGGAGGAGAGAGAAAGTGAGAGAATGTGAGAAATAAAGAAAGATTGCAGAGAGGTTGAAAGAGAAAGGAAAGTGGAAGGGAGCATGAGAGAGAGTAGAGAGAAAGAGAGATCAAGAGAGAGAGGCGGAGGAGATTTAGAGAGTGTGTAAGAACAAGAGTGATATTATAGAGAGGGCAGGAGAGAGCGAGGGACAGATAGAGATGAAGAGTAAGTGAGGGGGAGAGGGAAGAGAGGAGATTGAGATTGTGAGTGAAAGCAAAAGAAAGCGGGAGAGAGCAAGGGTGAGACGGAGCAAGCAAGAAAGGAGGGAGGAGAGAGATATTAGGGATAAGGAGGAGGAAGGCAGGAGGAGAGATACAAAAAATAGAGAGAGAGAGAGAGGAGGGACATAGAGAGCATCAGATAGAGGAAAATAAAGAGAGATTGTGTGTGTTAGAAAGAGGGATAGCTCAAAATAGAGTGAGGGAAGGATGGATTAAATGACAGAATATATAAAGAGAGAGTGAGAGAGAGGTGATGAGAGAGAGGGGGAGAGAGAGTGAGAGAAAGAGAAGGAGAGTTAAATAGGACAAGATGGAAGGAGAGATATGGAAGGAGTGAAGGAGAGATGGAAGGCATGATTGAGGGAATGGGAGAGAGAAGGAGAGAGAGAGAACTTAAGAAAAGAGAAAGGGAGAAATGGGGACGCTAAGAGATGTTGAGAGAGAAGAAGAGAGAGACATATAGATGAGAGATAGATGAAGGGATTGAGAGCAAGAAAGGGTAAGAGAGATAGAGATTGATGGGAGTGCTAGAGAAATGAGTGAAGATAGCGACAAACGAGAGTGAGCGATAATGGGAGAGAGACAAGAAAAATTAAAGATAATGTGACAAAAGGGAAACAAAA
>NW_018250553.1:27164-31653 GCF_001263595.1 Phalaenopsis equestris | reverse complement strand
GGAGATTAAGAAGGCGAGAGAGGTAAAGAGAGAGAAGAGAGATTGTTCGAGAAAGAGGAAAAGAGTAAGAGAGAGAAAGAGAAGAAAGGAGTGGTGAGAGAAGGAGGGAAGAAGGGGGAGGTGGGCAAGAGTTAGATAGAGAGAGTGGGAAAGAGAGGGAGAGAAGAAGAAGCATTAGAATAGAGAGAGAACATGAGTAAGAATGAAATAGAGAGAGATTAAGGGAGGGAGAGACATAGAACATGAGAGAGAATATGACAAAGAGAATAGTAGAGAGGGAGAGAGTCGGGGTGAGAGAGATAGACCAAGGGAGAAAGAGAGGCAAGAAAGATTAGAAAAGAGGGAGGGAGAGAAAAGGAGAGAGAGGGATAAGAAGATTAAAATGAAAGTGAAAACGAGAAAGTGAAAACGAGTGAGAGAGCAAAGGACAATGTTAGAGAGAAGTGATGTAGGAAATGAAAGTGAAAACGAGTGAGAGAAGGAAAGAGAGAACAAAAATGAGAAGATAAAACAAGTGTAAGAGACGAGGGAGTGTGGGAGAGGAAGAGAGTGATAAAGAGATAAAGAAAGAAAAGAGAGATGGTGAGGGAGGAAGAGAGAGACAAAAGGCATGCGAGAGATAGGGTGAGATAATGAAGGAGGGAGAGAGGGGGAGAGAGGAAGATAGAGAGAAAGGGAGGACAGGGGAAGAATGAGGAAGAATGAATCAAGATAGTGAAGAATGAATCAAGATAGTGGGAGGGAGGGGAGAGAGAGGGACAGAAAGAGTGAGAGGCAGATAGAAGAGTGACATAAATTCCCTTTCTCTCCTTAACCCTCTTGATACTGTCTCACTCTTTCTTCTACTCTCTCTCACTTCCCTTCTTCCCTCTCCCTCTCTCTCTCACTCAATGTCTTCCTCTCTCACTCAATCACTCACTCTTACTCTTTCTTCCCTTAGTCTCTCCTCTCTCTGTATTTCTCTCATTCTCTCTCTTATTATTGCTCCCTCTCTGTCTTATCTTTCTCGCCCCCTCTATCTTTCTCTATTTATCATTCTCTTACTCTCTTTTCTATCACTCTTACATCCCTCTCTTTCTTTGATTATTCTTTCTCTTGCTTTATCGCTCACTCTGTTTTTCTCACCTTTCACTCTATTATTGTATTGCTCTCTTCTCTCCCTCTTTTTATCTCTCCCACTATTTCTCACTTTTTCTTACACTTTTTTCTCTCAGTTTTTCCCTCCCTCTCTCTCTCTCATCTTTATCTCTCTTTATTACACACACTCTCTCACTCTCTTCCCTCACTCTCTCTCTCTTTTGTCTCTATTTTTCACTTGTTCTATCTTTCTCGCCCCTTTCTCACTCAAGTATAATGAGTGAGAAAGGGTGTGATGGAGAGATAGAGAATGGAGAGAGAGAGAACAGGAATGGAGAGAGAGAAAGATTGAGTAAATGGAGAGATAGGTAGAGATTTATTGACTAAGAGAAAGAGTGAGTGAATAAAGATTGGTCATGGAGTGACAGAGCATGAGAGTGATGTAGAAAGAGAAAATAGAGATAAAGAGGGAGAGGGAGTGAAAAACGGAGAGGGAGAGAGAAGGAGGGAAGGATAGTAAGAAAGGAAGAGCAGGAAAGACAGAGACGGAGAGAAAGTGTGGGTGTGGAGAGGGAGCAAAAGATAGAAAGAGATAGAGTGAGTAAGAGTAGCAGAGCAATAAAGAGTGAAAGAGATGGAGAGTGAGGGAGAGAGTGAGTCGGTAGGGTGTGAGAGAGAGAGCAATAAGGAGAGGGTGAGAGTACGAAAGAGATCAAGAGATAGAGGGAGATGAAGTGAGAGTGAGGGAGGCAAAAGGAGATGAATTGAGAGAGATTGAGAAATGAGAGTTGGTGAGAGACAAAAGGTGGCCGGAGATAAGTATATATTGTGGGAGAGAGTGTGAAGGAAAGAGAGGGAGAGAGAGTGAGAATGAGCGCAGAAAGAGAGAGTGAAAGATTGAGAAAAAAGAGCAAGGAAAGGAGAGATTGAGAGAGGTGGATTGAGTTAATGATATGGAGAGAGTGAGGAGAGAGAGATAGGGATAGAAAAGACTCACACACATTATTATCTCTCTTTCTCACACACTCTCTCTCACTCTCCTTTTTGTATTTAGACTAAGAGAGAGGGTGAGAGAAAAGGAGAGCATGGGAGAAAAGAGAATAGGAAGGAGAATCTATGAGAAGATTGAGAGAGAGAAATATGGAGAGGCAATGAAAGTGAGAGAGTGAGAGAGAGCAAGAGAAAGAGGGAGTAATAAGGAGCCAGAGTGAGAAAGATAGGGATAGTGGGATAGAGCTAGAGATGGAAATGAGAGACAATGAAGATTGAGCTAGAAAAGGAGGAAGAAATAGTGAGAGAGATGACACAGAGGAAGAGAGAGAGAGATAGAGAGAGTGAGAAAGAAATAGTGAGAGCGAAGAGAGAGGGAGGTAGAGCGGAGGAAGAAATAGTGTGAGAGTGAGAAAGTAAGAGAGAAAGAGAGGAAGTGTAGGAGGGAGAGAAGGAGAGGAATGGTGAGACAAGAAGAAAGAGAAGGGAGGGAGAGTGAGTAATATATAGGGGGAGAGGGGGAGAGGGGGAGAGTGGGGAGAGTGAGAAGGAAAGGAGGATAGGGAAGAGTGGGTGAGAGAATGGTATAGTGAATAAGAAAGGGAGAGATAGGAAGACCGAGTGAGAGAGTGATAATAAGAAAGATATGAGCAAAATAAAGAGATTGACAGAGAGAAATAATATAGCGAGAGAGCAGAGAGTAAGAGGGAGTTAGAGAGGGAGGAGAAGGAAGAGCGAAGGGAAAAAATGATAACGGGAGAGATAGTAAGAGAATTAGAGAAGGATATATAGATAGAAACAGAGATGAAGAGAGGGAGTGAGGAAGAGAGCAAGAAATAAAAATAATGAGGAAGGGAGTGATCGAGTGAGTGAGAGAGAGGGCATGAAAGGGGATGAGAGAGAGACTAAAGATAGAGTAGAGAAAGAATATGATTGGAGAAAATTAGTGAGATTGCAACAAACAGGAATAAATATCAATAGAAATAGAGCAAAAATAAGATTGTGAGGAAGAGAGATAAAGAGATATTGAGAGAGAAAGAGAGAGAGAGAGAAAAAAAAGTAGAGAAAGTCATAGAAATAGTGGAGAGAAGGTGAGAACCGCGAAAGAGAGAGAGGGAGAAGGAGAGAGAGAGATAGAGAGGGATAACATTATAAAGAAAAAAGAATATAACCTAATCATATATGTCGAACATGCTTTATTTTAAATCAAAGCATAAACAAAATAAATAAAAATAGAAAATAGAAAAAATTGATCCCAAGTGGCCCCCAAACTTTAATTTTTAGTTTTTCATTTGTTGTTTTTATTTTCATTCTTTTATCTTTTAATTTAAGTTAAATTAAAGTATGTTTGATTGAGGTAGTTATTTTTAAAAACACTCAAAAATCTCTTTTAAGTGTTTTGAGCTTTTTAAGAACAAATATTTTAAAACAAGTTGATTTATTTTTAAAAATATTAAATATATATATATATATATACATATAAAAATTATACGAACTAAATATGTTTAAAAAAAACAATAATAAAAAAATAATAATAAATCAAGAAATAAAAGTGATGCCAAACAGGTCCTAAGTAATTTACTTTTAGAAGACGCCAAGAATTGATAATGTCAAGATTTAAATCACCCGAGAAAAGGGAGAGAGAGAGCATTAGAGATAGTGAGAGAGAGATGAAGATAATGAGAGAGAGCGAGAGAGGATAGAAGAGATAGTAAGAAAAGAGAAAGGGAGTTGTAGGGAGATAGGGAAAGGCATAGAGCAAGAAAGAGAGAGAGATAGTAAGAGGGAGAAGAAAGAGATATTTGAGAGAGAAAAAGAGAGTTAAAGTAGCTAAGAAAGAAAGTTTAAGAGAATGAGGGATATAGGGGACGTAGAGTTATAGTGAATAAGAGAGGGAGAGGGAGAGATAGTTAAAGTGAGGAAGAGATGGGCAGATACAGAAGAATGGGTGAAAAAAAGAGAGAGTTAAAGAAAGGGTTGGATGGGAAGAATGGGAAGAATGATTAAAGATAATTCTTAAGAGGTTTTGGAGGTGTGTATGGAGTTATAGTGGGGTAGGGATAGACAGGTAGAGAAGAGGGAGTAGGTGAGAGTGCGGAGAAAGAGATAGAGCAAGAAGTGAAATTGATATAGAGCAAGTGACAAAGAATGAGAGAAAAGAGAAAGAGAGATAATAAAAGAGAGGGAGGAGAGAGGGTGAGAGAGCAAGATATGGAGAGAGGGAGCGATAAAGTGAGAGGGAGAGTAATAGAGCCCGATGGAGGGAGAAAGATAAAGAGAGAGAGAGAATTAGAATGAGCTAGAGAAAGAGAGGAAGAGAGAGCATGAAAGATATATAAAAAGAGATAGGGAGAATAAGAAAGAGGGAGAAAGGAATGGAGAGAGATAGAGAGTGTAAGAGATAGAGTGGTAAAAGAGTAGG
>NW_018250553.1:24883-26605 GCF_001263595.1 Phalaenopsis equestris | reverse complement strand
GGAGAGGGAAGAGAGGGAATAAGAATGTGAGTGAGAGCAAAAGAAAGAGGGAGAGAATGAGCGGGAGAGAGAGAGCAAGCAAGAAAGGAGGGAGGAGAGAGATATAAGGGACAAAGGGGATGAAGGCAAGAGGACAAATACAAAAAGAGAGAGAGGGAGGGACAAAGAGAGAATGAGATAGAGGGAAAGAAGGAGAGAGAGATCGTGTGCAAGAAAGAGGGAGAGCACAAAAAAGAGTGGGAGAAAGGATGAATCGAGTTAGAGAATATAAAAAGAGAGAAAGAGAGAGATGAAAGGAGAGAAGGGTGATGCGAGAGAGCAAGAAAGAGAAGGAGAGCTAAAGAGGACGGGATGGAAGGAGAGAGATGAAGGGAGTGAAGGAGAGATGGAAGGCCTGAGTGAGGGAAAGGAGAAAGACAGAGAGAAAGATAGAGAGAGATAATTGGCAAGAGAGAGGGAGAACAAGAGAAGAGAGAGAAAGGGAGAAATGGGGAGAGCAGAGAGATGCTAAGATAGAAGAAGAGCTAGAGACATATGATTGAGAGAGATACAAAGGAATAGAGAGTAAGAGATTGATCAGAGAGCTAGAGAAATGAGAGAAGATAGAGACAAATGAGAGTGTGCGATAGTGGGAGAGAGAAAAGAAAAATTAAAGATAAAGTGACAAAGGAGAGAGAGAAAGTCGGGTGAAAGAGGAATAGAATTAGAAAGAGATTGAGTGAGAGAGAGAAGATGAAGAGAGATAAAGGGAGGAGAGAAAAAGGAAGGGTGGCAAAGAAGAAGAGAGAGAAAATGGGGTTGAAGTGGTAGAGGGAGGAAGAGAGAGTGCATTGAAGATGAAGAGGGAGAAGGGGGAAGAGAGAAGAGAGAGTGGGTGGGAGAGGGAGAGAGTAAGAAATAGTGAGTTTGAGAGCGAGAGTGTGAGAGAGTGGGAAGGAGAGTGAGAGGAAGAATAAAGAGAGAAGAGACAAAGGGAGGAGATAGAAGAGAGAGAGAGGTATTAAGGGAGGGAAAGAAGCATAAACGCAGAGAGAGGGGAGAGAGAGGAGCTGGAGAGAAGGAAGGGGAGATAAAGAAGGCGAAAAAGGTGAAGAGAGAGAAGAGAAAAAGAGAGAGAGGAGAGATTGTGTGAGAAAGAGGGAGAGTAACAGAGAGTGAGAAAAAAGGAGGGAGGAGAGAAGTAGTGAAGATGGGGAGGTGGGCAAGAGTTAGATAGAGAGAGTAGGAGAGAGAGAAAGAAAAGAGGAAGCATGAAATAGAGAAAGAGCATGCATGAGAGAATGAAATACAAAGAGAGTTGAAGGGAGGGAGAGTTGTAGAACATGACAGAGAGAATATGACTGAGAGAATAGTAGAGAGGGAGAGAGTCAGAGTGAGAGAGACATGCCAAGAGAGAAGGAGGGAGCGAAAGAGAGCAGAAGAGAGGGAGGGATAGAAGAGGGGAGAGATGGAGAATAAAAAGAGGAAGCATGAGAATAGAGAGAGAGCATGCATGAGTAAATATGAAATAGATAGAGAGATGAAGAGAGAGATAGGTATATAGCGTGAGAGAGGGCAGGAGAGAGTGGAGGAAAAGGATAGAAGAGGAGAGAGAAATGAGAAAGATCAAGAGAAAGTTAAATATAGAGAGAGAAAGCAAAGGACAATGTTAGAGAGAAGTGATGTAGGAAATGAAAGTGAAAACGAGTGAGAGAAGGAAAGAGAGAACAAAAATAAGAAGAT